>NW_006799954.1:1658943-1694417 GCF_000485575.1 Poecilia formosa | reverse complement strand
TTATTTTGTGTGTCTCTGTGTTTCCTTGTGATTTACTGGCACCCTGTCCAGTCAGCATAATATATCGGATTACAGTCACCCTCGTAAGAGCAGTGTGAGCAATACTGTAGATACAAAGAGCTACTTGGATGCAACATCTGGAAGTATTTTATATCCGACGGCCTCTTAATGCCTAAATGGAATGCATTTGGATAGTACATTTAACCTACTGGATGGACTCTAACAGCCTCTAATGTTCACACTTGATGTACATTTCTAGTGGCTGAAATGCTGATGATCACAAGGTGTGGTTGGAACATTGTGCAAAGGTAAAGATGAGAAAGAATCATCTTTACAATCATAATCAATATTGATTATGATTTATAAATCATAATCAATATTGTAACTACAATTTTAAGCAAGAGTATTGCAATTACTTTCTTGATATAATGCAGCCTTGGATGTTAACATAAAGATTAAAGTTTGAAAAGAAGCTTAAAGTTTAAGAATCACTAAACGGAAAGATAAATTTGACATTTAATTTCAGTGCATTTTCCAACTAAGAATGCTTTAAATAAAGGTGTCAGCATATCACTTCCTATCACTTGTCAGATGAATAAGATACAGCCACTATTTCACTCTGGGTTCAGCCGGTGCTGCTTTTGCAAAGGTCGCCAGTTCTAAACACATTTCAGAGACATCTTTTTCTTCCATTATACATATCTAAAACGATGGACAAACCCACCTGCCAGAGGCAAAGTTGCCTCGGGCACAGGAAAATGACTACCTGGAGAGCAAAGATAGTGAGTCATGTGTACATGACCAAAGCAAAGACAACCAGCTAAGGGATGTTTGTAGCTCAAAAACAATTACTGCTCCAGGCAAACTTATTTGAGTTCCTGGAACTGTTGCTCATGACAAGATACTTGGCGAAAATGGGATTGTCAATTTCATTGTTTATAGCTGAATACTGATCGGGTATTTTTCTGGTTTGCATCCACAGAGAGCAGAAGGAAGCAGGGCAACCTTAAAATACAAATAAAATAAAACAAAATAAAATAAAAAAATATCAGCAGACTTATCCGCCTCACATTAGGCAAATTATTTACCTCTTAAAGACGCCTTTGTCTTTGAAGGATCCAAGTAAGTTGCCTAAAATGATTTTGTGAGTTTTTCTGAAGTTACAAACTGTTTCAGTGAGCGTGATTTCAGCTGGTTTCATTTTATGTGCTGCTATCAAGTCAAGGGGAGCCCTGGCTGAAGAGCTCCGCGGTTTTCCAACTGATCATTGAAGGCACCTCTTCCAATCAGTAAATACTGTGTACAATCCAAGGCACTACACAAGTTTACAGCCTCCCATTATAGTTTGTGTGATGTTGTGACTACAAATCAGTCAGTCTTTGATGTGCATGGAGTTAATTTCTAGTTAGGTGGTCTTGAGATTCCTCTGTAAATAAACCTGATTATGTCATTCATATGCAAATGGTCACATGACGTCAACTGGCTTTTCAACATGTCAGGAGGTACTTATGCTCGAACAAAAGGGCCCACGCTGGTTGTCGGGGTACAAACCAATGCTTTGAATTTAGACACTGCCAATTCAGAGTCTTTTTTTTTTCACCTTAATTGGTTTACTGCTCAATTCCAGTTACTTTTATCTCAGGTTTGCAACAAGAAGCTGGTACAAGTGGTCAGGGCTGGAAGTTATGCAGTCAAAAAAGCACACAACTACATGCCTCAGAGGTGTTTAATACACCTTATTAACGTTAGAGTGCATTCAGCTGGTGTGAATGCACGCTAAAGCAGAGTGTCAACTACGACATCTGACTTTTATTTTAGAAATTAGGAATTTGAGTCTGTAAATGTATGTAAATTTGTCCTGAAAATGATAAGAACCTCGATAGTTTTAGATCTACTTAATTGCTTACTTAACTACAGATCATTTTCGGGGTGTGGTGGTGGTGCAAGGGTAAAGCGCGGCCCATGTGTGGAGGCCTTAATCCTCGACGCAACCGTCACAGGTTCAATTCCTGGCCTGAAGACCTTTGCTGCATGTCTTTTCTCACAACCCACTTTCCTGTCTGACAACTATCAAATAAAAGCCACTACAGTCAACAAAAACAGAGGAACATGATCTACCAGCTCAGGCTGAGAGTGACAATGATGCCTAGTGATTAAAATGCTCCTATTCAAAGGTGCAACAAGCACATATAAACAAACAAAAAAAGATCTCGACTCAGATTATTAGTGGAGATTGCTGATGAAGCTAACCTTAGAAATTGCATCAATACAAGCATATTTTTATTTGTCAGCTTCTAATGACTTTTGAGTGTGGAACAATGTATCAAATCTTTTAGGCCCTACCATGCTGACTTGTACCACCAGCCAAAACAATATTGAAGAGAAAATACACATCCCCATGACAACACAATTCCCTGACTGCAGCAGCCTCCCCAAGCAGGACAAAGAGCTCTGACCTCTTCCATTCCCCTACTCACAGAACCTGGGTTTTTTGCCAACATTCTGCTGCCCATGCTCCAGTGGGTCAGAAAGGTTTATGTAGCACAAAAATAATCTACACAATACAGGCCATGTGTTTTAGAACTGCGGTTGATGGATGTACGTTCACTTCTGTTTTTATTTTCTTCTTTTTTTCTCTCTCTGTGATAGACTACAGACCTATAGCTGACTTCCAGTGATGCTTTTTGTTAACTAAAATGTAACATGGTTATAATAAACATTTCTTTATGGAACTACTCTGACCATCTGTACCTCTTCCTTCGGAGTTTCAATAAATGGAAACACTAATTCTTGTTTTTTTTTTTTTTTTTTTTTTTTGTTTTTTTTTTTTTTTTTTTTTCAGCACAAGACACTTAAGAGGAACATATTTAAAAACTAAATAATTCTAATTAACATTTACCATAATTATCATTTCTGATGACAAGTGCATTTCCATTTTTAAAAAAAAATTGCCTTGATTTTATTAATAAAAAAACAAAATAAAAACAAAGGTATTAGACAATATTGTGCCTTTCACACAGTACTTCCTAAAACTCTGGGAACACAACATTCCATACTTATTCAACCAAACTACCCCACCTTCATTGTTTTAAAAAGGATTCACTTTCACATTTATGAAATTTCTAAGTAAGGAACAATTAATTAGCATTGATTTTCTTACCCAAAGACTTCTCAAACTGATGAAGGTCGTATGACTCAGCAACCTAACAACAATATTGTTACATCTCTAAATGCAGCATCCCAACTCCATCATGTTTTACAGATTATTGGTCCATGTTGGTATATAACATACAGGCTGAACTTGTTTAGTTTTTTTTTATGTGATACAGAACACTCACAATACATTTACACTATGCCCACATTTACCAGCTCCACTCACAAATGCACAGACACGTACACCAAAAGGAGAAGTGGACGACAACGTGCCTTGCCCAGTGGAACTCTGACATTTGGCAGGGATTGAACCCTTCCTTGAGGTCGTCATTTATTTATGTTTTGAGTTTCACATTTATGAAATATAGTTTTTTTGTAAAAATATATAAATAAATAAGTAGTAATAAAAACAATAAATAACCAGCGTCTCCAATCACTTTCATCCTGTGAACACCACCAGCAGTTAGCGCCTGCTTATGGATATTTACAAGGATCTGCCACAAAGATTTGAAATATTTTCTAAAAAAACATAAACCATAAACCTTTTCCCTGATTTATTTAAATGAATCAGACCTTTCCACTTCCTGAACATGTAAATCTCCAGCAATACATGTCTGTTTCTGTAAATATATTGGAACTTATGAAACGGTTCACAAATATTTAAGCACCGCCACACATTAGTTTAATCAGTGCAGCCAGATCTGAGTGCATGCAATAAAGAATGACCTTAACATGGTAGAGAATGATCTCATGGTAATTAGAAAAATTACTTCAGTCCATTGGTATGCCAGTCTATGGCTGCATTCTGTACATATCAATTAATTCTGGTGCAAGGACAGTGTAATCCAGAACACTCTTACTACTTGAGATATGACAGAAAAGCCACACACATAATAAAAAAAAACAAAAAAAACAGCTTTATTTATACCTCCAGGACATGGCACACAAAAAATGAAAAGCCTTAAAGAATTGATTGCCTGACAAAATAAAGTGGAGCTTGTTGATGTGCTGTGTATGGACTATATGTCTGCTGGAGATATCAGTACTCACCCTCTCTCCATCGATTGCCTTTTGACCTTCTGATCCAAGTTCCCCCTGCAATGACAAGATTGAAAGTGTATAAGACACAAAATGGCCTCTTGAAATTTTCACAGAAATATTTTTTTTGGGGGTGGGGGGGATTTTCTACATATCAGTTTCCTTGCAGTGTGGTTAAGCTCACATATAACTGCAGAACTGCAGCTTTAGTAAAGTTTGTAACATATGTGAGATTATATGCAGCTTGTGAATAAGCTGCTTGAGCTTTACTAGCTGACTGCTTTCCACACACTCTGCCAGAAATGTGTGAGATGTTTTGGATCTTGTTGAGTCTTTATTAGTGTGCAACTCAGACATACACTAGGATGACCTCGGCCATCCCATAGCTCAAGCAGGCTGCACTGTTTGAGTGTCCAGGCCAACTGGCTCTTTGCATTTATTGTATTAACAGATGGGGGACAATTTTGCTCTCAATCATTTTCCCAAATAGTGTAAAAATGTTTGTCTCAGTCAAATATATTTCATAACAACACCATTAACAATTCACATGTATAGAATGAATCAGTTTGGCTTTCTTTTCTGATCTTTTCCACCCCATGTATCAAGGTTTGTGAGGAAATAAGTCACCGTGGTATAAGCTCAATGTCGTCAGTGCAAAAAATATCCTGGATTAAGCCATCTCCCATACTCGAGAATAATCCCATTGGCTGACGTTTCAAAAGCCCATTTCCAAAGGATCTACCCAATTGGTATGCATGTAGATAGTATCAAGTACAGGGGTCTGCAAACTTTACAATCGAAAGAGACATAACCTTTTGAAAAGACAATTTATAGTGCTATAGAAAATTTGATGTAATTTTAAAGAGCCACCCACTTATTTTTCCAGGTTTGACAAAAAAGAAAAAGTAAATCTTTTGCAAAAAGAGGATAGATACATTTTCTTTCATAGGATGTTGACATTTGTGGAAAATGATAACCTGATGACAAGAAAATTTGTTCTTAAAAATATTACTAACGACGCTCTGTGTCGTTTTGTTGTGGTAATTCACTGCAATTATTCCACAAAAAATGTAAACATTGTTAAAACCTGCATTTTTTTTTTAAATCATATGTATATGTTTTATCTTAATCATTTCCAGACAAAGTTATTACAAGCTATTGTGGAAGGTCTATTTGTATTCATAAATATTTATTGCTTGAAAAAAGGGAAATTAAATGTTGTTGCAACTCATATTAATTTAAATTCTTCAAAGAGTTATTGTAGATTGCGATGGGTGTTGGCAGCAAAGATCTCTTGTAGAGATGACGCTCTGAACAATAGACTTATAGAAGATCTGCAGCATCTTGCTGCAAACCTTGAATGATCTTAGCTTCGACAAGAAGCACAGTCGGCTCTGTCCCTTCTTATAGGCAACTTCACTGTTGTGTCTCCAGTCCAGTCTGATAGAAATAGGGTTTGATCTAACCTTGTTTCTCCTGAAATCTACAATCATCTCCTTTGCTTTGTTTGCATTTAAGATGAGATGATTGTTCCCACACCATGCCACAAAGAGGTCCACCAGCTCTCTGTACTCAGCCTCTTGTCCATCTCCGACACCCCCGACAACTGCAGAGTCATCTGAGTGTTTCTGGAGATGACAGGAGTTGGACTTGTGCTGGAAGTCTGAATTGTACAGAGTGAAAAGACACCCAATCTAGTAAAATTTAACACTTATCTAAAAATTTCAATATTCTACATATTATAACTTATTTTCTTTTAACCCAGAAACACACCCCATGCTTTCTTGTTCCATGTTATAAAAAGGCTGCAGGGCAGCTTCAGTTTCAATGAGAGATTACCAACGTGTTGGCGGTACAGCAAGCGGTTGTTCCTGACTATCAGAGGGGAACTGTAGTAGATTAAGACAGCCATCTCTGATGCAAGGCTTGATAAAACGGCAGATTACTGGAAGAACAATTAAATCTACAAGAATATGGCTTCTACTACGAAGACATTTTAAAATATTTTTTAATATATGTATTTTATGCAATATTATAACTGGCAACTCTAACAATAGTAGTATAAAAAAATATGGGGAAAACTGTAATATATTGTGACATATACTTTACCATTTTCAGTTGATCAAAGCTTCCAGGGATATTAAATGAGTAATTCAGTGACCTTCTGTTTCATTTTGCTGTAAATATGATGTGACACACAGGGACATTTCTCTTAGGCACTTGCCACTGAGTTTTATCTTGCCTCCCCATCACCATAGCGAGAAAGATGACAAGATAGGGAAACAAAAACAAAACAAAAAAACTTCTCAATGCTCACTGAGAACAAGAGCATTTTAAGTTTACTAGATCTCAATAGAAAAACTATCCATATTCATACTGGTTGTTTAAGAGCTGTGGTGGAAATTCAAATGCTCAAAACACAAATGTTTCGGCTTTATAGGGACATTAATCAGAATAGTATAGTTTGCTCAGATGAAACAAGACGGTTTTTGACAACAAACACTCCAGGTGGGTCTGGCATGACACAACAAAGGATATGTGGAAAACTACCTCATGCCCGTTGTTAGGTGTGGTGGAAAATGTGTGATGCTGAGTTTATATTGTTTCACATTGAAAGGCCCTGAGAGCTAGGAGATGTTAAATAAAAAGTTAGTGACCTGTGAAAGACGAAAATCGATAGCCTTAGGGTCTTTCTGCAAAATAACAATCCAAGATGTATGACTAAATCAACTTAGAAAGGGCTCACCAAACATGTAATTAACCTTCTTCTATCACTTTCTCAACGCAAAGATCTAAGTCCTGAAGAAACGTTGTGGAGGACCAGAATAGGAAAAAAAGAAAAACAGAAGAGAGGACACAGGACTCTTGCTGATCTAGAGAGGAATGACCAATGATTCAGCATCAATGGTTCCACCTGTTGAAATTATATTTAAGACTAAGTGCTGTTTTACTGGCAAAACAGTGCTGTAGGTCAAACGTATGAGGGGGCAATAATTGTAGTCTTAGTAACCTAAAAAAAAAAAAAATAAAAAAAATAATGTGAGAAATCTTTGCCACTCAATAAATGTACATAGAAGCAAGGATGACTTTATTTTTACACATCTTCAGCAGTGGTGCCAATAATTATGAGGTGTGCTGTATATGTAAGTCGTTTGTTGTTCACACACAGCAGCAGAAGGCTTCATCAACTGGGTATGCTTAGAGCTGTTCACACTCAGATCCTAACCCCCTTTGCACAAACAGCTCAAACATCCAGTAGACGTGAGTGCTGCATTGACAAGGACATGATTCCTTTCTGGCCCCCACCCAGGATG
This sequence comes from Poecilia formosa, assembly GCF_000485575.1. Taxonomy (NCBI): domain Eukaryota; kingdom Metazoa; phylum Chordata; class Actinopteri; order Cyprinodontiformes; family Poeciliidae; genus Poecilia; species Poecilia formosa. The sequence continues at coordinate 1,686,912 of NW_006799954.1, read as the reverse complement.
AATGCCAAGTATGTCCAACACGGCGCACAGCCAAGGCCGAAATGCCAGTGCTAGGAACTGAAACATGCATCTCTGCAGCAGTATGCAGTCCACCCTCCGACAAACAGGCACCCATGTTTTGGGTTAGTGAGTTTATAGCATCCCTGTCCCCTACATAACTTCAATTTATTTCAGTAAGGTCGAAAACTTGGTTCGGTTACAGCAGCAGCATCTAACTCCATCAACTCAAAAACAAAAGAAAGCAACACCCCAAAGTTATGTCCAGTGCTTCCTGGCAGCCTGACCTCCCAGTGTGTCCCACTGTGATGAAAACAGCATGGACAAAGGTTAGAGTAAGGTCCCTCATTCACACATTAGTGAATAGCATTATGGAGGCTTGTCATTGCGTCGGTGCTCTTGCTACTACAGCTGTCACACGAGTTCTTGCTGACACTATGGCTCAGCAGCTGCAGACTGGTATACTGTTTCTTAACAACTACAAAATGCTAATCCCAATCACTGTAAGAGTCATTGTATTACACCAACAACTGTGATGATAACTGTATCAACTTGAAAACAGAGAAACATGCGCTCAATACTGGATTTGGATATGTTCATAGGCAATGTGGAACAAGAGTTAAGGAGGTATTGACATCAATTTTAATGGAAAGGATTTTGTGCCTTGTAAAAGTATTTAAGCCTATGGACAAAATTTTACTTCAAATTAATTTTGTTCATATTTGGTCTAATCTGATCAGATCACCTTCTTTCACATTCCTACATGGCTTGTGGAAAAACCACAAATGAACCTCTTTTAAAATTTGCACTCTTCTTGCCAAAGTTTCTTGCTTTTGTCTGTTCAAATGATGAACAGAATTTGATTTTGATATTTAATAAATTCTCGTGACAAGCAAATTTGTCCTGCACGTAATAGTGCAGGTTATCTGGAAACACAATGGCATAGCTGGAAACACACACCAATATGATTATAGACTTATTCAACACCGGTAAGACATGCAGAGATTTGCATTGGAAACTAAACTGATTGGAAAGGAGTGACAGAATATTTACAAACATTTACAGACATATTTGCAGACATTTGCGAGACTCGGCACTAGAGAGGGTTTTGGTTTTGGTTGATATACATAGTAAATGTATATTCAAATTTTCACAATTTTATTAGCAAAAATTGCCATTAAATTTGTAATTCTCTGACAGGACCATCAAATGGCCAAAGGTTCATGACAGACTATGAGGAGGTCGGGTTGGAAGAATCTTAAAAGAGCGGATGAGTTTGACTATGTTTGGCCCTGCGCTTGTTTTTCCATTTCGTAATTTTGGTCAGAAATTAAAATTGAAAATATGAAAAATAAGTGTTAAAAACTAATAAAAATAAAAAAAAATTAAAAAAAAAACAACAATCACTTTTTTATATTTTGAGAATAAAAAAGAGTGAATGAAGAATGGAAAGAACGAACGATACATAAATAGGCAGATGCTGCACATTTCTTTGGACAAGAAATAAATAAATCTAAAGGTACCAGTTCTAGGTTAAAATGCAGCCCACCACAGAAGCTGAGCTGCTATTTTTTTTATAATAGTTTGACCATTATTGCTACTTTTATTTAAAAAAAAGAAAGTCTGTGTAACTTTTGCATTTATGAAGGTGACTCATATCGTGTGTGAAGATATGAATAATGATGTAGTTTGGTTTTAAAATTAATTATAAGAATTCCCATTTGCTAATGTCACTCACTAACAAGAAGATAAACCCAGTGTGAGGAAAGCATATTAGGCATTGTTCCTTCAGTCATTCAAATTTCGTTTTAGGCCTCTGACACAAAAACCTGTTCTCAGGAAAACCTAATAACATTTTAACACAGATGAGCATAACAGAAACAATGAGCGGTTTCGGGAGCTTATCAAAATTTATGGTCAGCAACATACTGCTCAGACTAAAACTCCTACAGCAATTCACTTTACAGGTGCAATGTGTGTTCATTTAATCCAAGAGTATAAATGAAAACAGAAATCACGAGAGCATCAGACTTATGAACTGTGCAAAATAAATTAAATGTATTATAAAAGTGGAAAAAAACTTTTATTTTTTTCTTTGCATGTACATGCAGGAGCTGTAAAGCTAGCAATAGCAGGGTTTATGTGCGAGGCCAAAGAAAATGGATTTCCTTTCAAGTAAGCTGCATTCTTATAACCCACTACTTATCTGTTTAATTTCCTGGGGGATTCTGGATTAATCATAGCACTTTAATCCCCTTGCACTGCATAAGAATCCTCCATCAAACTCACTGTAATGCGGGATAGTACTTTCCATTGGAGTAGCACAGTGGAAGTAATCCCCTCACACTTTCCCAAGAAATTTTCTCCGTATAGGTCATGATGATTGCCCAGCAGCTCTCATTATGGGCTTTTTAAATGCCTCAAATTGTCCAGATGCCTTTGATTAATCTCTACAAAGTCAAGCTAAATTGTTATAGAGTATACTCACACTATTTTTGAATCTCCCACCGAATTAGATGCTCCTGTTGCTAATTGAAAGTATTACGAGCTCACCTTATTCATCTTTTTTTGTTAACTCCTTTTATGTTTTTTTTAAGAGTGAAGATCCATGTAATAATCTCCGTTGGAGATTCAGAAATCAGTATGACTTAACAGAATTGTGCTGCCCTCATAATGTAGTTGTGGAGTTAACGACAGGAAAGGTCAGAGTGAGTAAAAGAAAAGAAGCGGCTACACGCTGCTCACACAAAGCCTGATGTTTTGGGATATCATGTGATATTCAACAGATGGTTTAAAAGAAATGACATCTGTGCTGATGGAGGTTTTTATAACAGCAGTGGTTGCAGAGAAACAAATGCAAATTTAACAAGGTGTAAGAAGCATTTTTACCCCATAATCGGTGGCATTCTGCTGTTTCCAACTATCATCTGCTCGCTCTGAATGATGATCATATTCCAACTGTGCTAAGTACTTATAGTGCAGTGTATGGTTTCATATCATATCATACCATAAAATCCCTGTCTATTCAATTAAATCAAACCACCCTTTCAATGCGTTTGGCGAATATACCATCAAAACTATTTACATCACTTTATTAAACCCATCAAACTCAGTTTGTTTAGACTCATTAAAACTTCAAATGAGGTGCATTAAATTATCTCAAAGCACCGCTCTGCGCTAATGGTTTGAGAGGCACTCTTGCTGCTGTGCCTTTTAAAGTGTTGATTTGAATTGTAATTTAAATATGGCCTTTCCAAACAGTCATTATGTCAGCATTAACCTCAAGCTACTGTCTTTTTCCACGTTTTAAACATGCTTCTTGTGTGCATCTATTAAACGCAATCACTTCTACTACATGGGAGAAATAGTAGCTAGCAAATTTATTGTAAACAAAGAGTAAATTGGAGCGAATTAACCTATCATTACTCAAAGTAGGGGAATACATGAGAAACAAAATAATAAAAAAAAACAAAAACAGAGATCATAATTAAACAGAAAATTGTTAGTTATGTTGTAGAATCATTGTCTTCAGATTGACCAGATTGCACTGTGACATTATGATTTTGTGCAAACAGATTTACCGAAGTGTTGACAACATACAGTGCGCAAGAGAGGTGGAATGATAAACAATAAAAATGGATGTCATAATCTAAATCAATAGAGTGATAGATAGAAATGACTCTTGGTGTCACCAAGGGTCATTTCTATAATTTCCTTGTTGTTCTGTAATGGTCTGTAGGCATTATCTTAGTCAGTTCAATATCGTTACAAGGGTGTTCCCATTTTTGATCTGTGTACTTTTGAATTAACTGTACTTATCTTACGTTATTGTCGGACCTTTTCCTTATCTATTTATTAGACATTGGAATCTTGTTCAGCTCCATTTGGTATTCCTCCCTTAATTTCCCTGCTGTCATTCTGCCACATATGTTCCACACAGACACCGATTAGTTTATCTGATTATTTTGTCATTTTACCGCCCAAACTTCAGCATGTAAGTTCCTGGTTTTTCAGAGTTTCTTGGCTGGATTCTTCCTTTCCACTGCCAGTCACTCTTTCCATGTTTCAGATCCTGTTTACTCTGTTTGAAGACTTATAATTATTGTTATTACTATACCCGCTACATACCTTTCTCAAGTGGCTGTCATTTTGTCTTTGCTTCAACAGCACACTCTGATAAACATACTACATTCAGAAGAACATGTCGTTAAATTAGACTAGTGTGAAAACAGGAAAGAGTAAGAAAAAAAAGGAATACATTTTTTTCTTTATTTCTTAACAATTTTTTTTTACAGCAGGGCTCATAGTGTTAAATGTGTTGTCCCTGAGCATGTTTTCCTTAACTTGATCGATTCTGTGTTAAAGTCTGTAATGGGATTTGTTGTCAATTTTGTGGTCTGGTCAGTAAACAAATGGTGCTAAGTATTGATTTTAAATAAAGACCTGAAATTTGATTTCAGGTGTGAGAAACCGACTCATGGCCAGTGAGCACACACAATCAATGACAATATTGATACTAAAGGATTGACCTTTATTCATGAATAGCCTGCTTCATATCCATATCAAACCATTTACACAAAAAAAAACAGATTTGATTAAATGTCATTTTAAATATCATTTTGTCCTTAAAGTCTTAAAAAATATTTGAAGATTAAGCATTTGTAGAAAACGAGAAAATAATAGAGGTCAAACTTGTTGGAAAAAAAAAATATATATTTTGACATTCTTATTTCAGTACTTCGGAAAAACAGGGGAACAGTCATAACTATTAAAATGTGACACTTGAATAAACTCTAACAACAAAAAAGTCTGAACAGTGCACACTGCGGCTCCCTCCACAAACTTAATGTTAGGCTACATCAGTGACAAGGGACAATATATTTGAGTTGCTGCTAAGTAAAGTGCATCGTAAATATTTTTATTTGCATCTGCTTTTAGAACAATCCTCTGAAATAGCTGTAGCTTAGCATTCTTTCGTCAGTGTCTCCATTTTATTGGCCAGAAAGTTGGAGGTGGGTCGTGCTAGTTAAAGGAGGACTGTACAAAACCGTGTGGCATAATGTTTAACAACGTTCTTTTGGGAGTTTTTTTTTTTTACTGTCTTTAAATCAGGTGGTGTATGTTCATCTATTTTTTTTTCCCCAATCTAACACTTAATTGTTTGTAACTATATCCAGGGAGGGTTTACCACACAGAGTTTCTTTTTAAGTGGAGATGCCAGCTGTACTGTTTTAAATAAAGCAAGTAAGGAAAAAAAAAATTAACAATTAAAAAATAATCTTTTAACCAGCATTTTCATTTTTCTATCCTTTGTCACATAGTTTCTAATTGTCGTTTTTAGCCATAAATTTAGTTAGTAATTAATTACTAACACTGCAATAGCTTATCTTTCAATTAAAAACAATGAGCAGCCAGTTATAACGTATGGAAATGTTTAACACATTTGGATATTTTTCATAGAATATCTAAAATTGTTTTAAGATGGGTTATATGGCATGTTTGGAGAGCACTGTGAGCATGACAACATATACCGGGTATAAGTGACGCATTGTTTGTCTGAGGTGATTGAGTCTTCAATTAAAGAGGAAACTTTTGTTTCTCAGACAAAAAGTTCTAGTAACAATCCTACATATTTTAATACCGCAACTACACGATGTTAATTAGGAGAGTGACCCTAAAAGCCATCTGGTCTTATCACACACTCAGTACTGCCACCATTCGTAGTCGAATGCATTCTCCTTTCCAGCCTTCTTTAACTTTGCATGAACAGTCAAAAGGGGATTTAATCGGCCAAACAATGGGATTCATCTGGGGAAAAATAACACCGTTTGTCTGGGGATTCAATGGTTTGTTCTTTTTTTTTCCCTCCATGTCCTCCAGCTGACATAACACCAACAATTTTCAGTAAGTGGGCATTTACAATTTACAATTCAACATGTCTATCGAGTTGTCATGAAAAAGGGGCATTCTCTTTTCAAACTATACCTGCTTTCTACTGATTGTACAAATCTATGATTTCCCAATTCACACGCCTTGGGTGAGTTGGGAGAAATTTCACCTTGTGGAGGTAATTGTATGGTAGCCTCACTGAAGGACCTTGACAGAAGAACATGAGGCTTTGCCAGACACTACAGCACTGACATTTGCTCTCTGCGGGAGAGATGGATCCTTTCTTTTCCTGAACACTCAAGGATAAATTTGTCCTACAGAAAATTGCTGTCTACCCTGACATTCAGACCGTGCAGAGTTCCTGGAAAACTAGCCGCACTGGCTAAATAAATTAATTCACAAAGAAATATGGCAAAACAAAACCGACGAGAATGTATCTGGAAGTAAAAGCAATGTCATTTATGGCAGAGTGTGGAACTGACCAACTGGCTAACCTAAAATGGAAGAACACTTCAAACTCCAACATTTATTTAACACTGATTCAAATGTTGTCCTTACCTTGTCTCCTTTTTCCCTGTTTTGTTTAAACAGCCCAAGCACACCTGGAACACCAGCATCTTCCTGTAAGCACAAATTAGTAAGATATTTTAGAAGATGCATTTGTATTAGAAACATTTAAAAGTAAACTGTTCTCTGGTGGATTTAAAGTTGACTGGGATTACTTATTCAAATTCAGAAAAAAATCATATCGACTCTTCACTTAAAAAAAAAAAAAAAAAAACTGACTCGTTACCGCCATTAAACATCTGTAATAGAAATTACTTTCTTGCCTGTTATACTTTGTGCAAACACTCATGGTCACCTCCGTGGCTATTGACTCCCAGCTCAAGCTATTTGTCTTAGGTGTGTCATTGTTTTTCAGCCTTGGGTTCCTTCATGAAACATTGCAATTGTTAAATAATCTTGGGGCAAAAAGGTTCCCAATAGAGATACTGTTTTTATGAGTGAGGAGACATTTTTTTTTTCATGTTAACCTTCACTATTGTTTATCAACATGTCCCGCTCCGATGATCTTCTAAGAGGAAGTCCTCACTATATCCTTTTTTTCTGTCACTAAACCTCAAATGAACATATTGATGTAAAAGACTTTTGTTTTTTTTTAGTTTTTTTTTGTTTTTTTGGGGGGGTGTGGGTTAGTAAAGTAGAAAATTATTTCCTTAAAAATTTGAAAAATGTAGAGGTGTTGCCTTTAGGACATGCTACAATGTTCTCCAGATTTGGGAGTCTATATTCAGTGAGAGAATGGGTCCCAAAAAGCTATTTTTATTTAATAAAATTATTATTTTTTATTATTATTATTTCCATATGCCTTTAAAAACTTAAGGTAAGGCTGATTGCGATTAATTTATGTTTCACAGTTTCAAGGTATGTAGTTTTTCTGGATGTGATATTTAGTCTTTACAGTTGTAGAAAAAATTAAATATGGAACTGAACATAAGCAGCATGAAGAACACAATTTTAATTTTAGAAGTAGATTAATATTTGCAGTGAAATAAGTAGTTTTTGTTTTTTTTCCCCCACTTTGGACACTGTATGTCCACCATGTGCAGAATAATTGCACCAATGTTTAATAGATGGCGGGTGCTTTTGGTTGGCTTTCAAAGAAACATAATTACGGGAATGATTACATGATATGTCAAATCAGAACTGGCACACTTACAGTAACCATTACCCTGTAGTCCATTTGAGGCTCCTGTTGGGAGGAATTGATTGTACCTTCTCTCCTGGACAGTGACATGTGTCAATTGATTGTGAGGTCGGCTGAGACGGCATCAGGGGACTCTGGGCTGTAACCAGAGGAGGGGAGGTCCCAATAAATGTCCTGTTGACTCCACACTGGATCAGTACAGAAATTTCACCAATTAGACATTTTATTTTGAGTTTGTTTCACAGCAGAAAAATACTCCCAGAATTAACAACAGTGTAACCCAGCTCACCACATGTAGCCTCTCCTGTTTGATTAATAGGCTGATAGGCTCCCAACAGGAGCCTCAACTCCTTAAGAGTAACTTTACACTAGGTTGACTGCATCTTCATGAACACATTGTTTGAGGTTAAAAGGTCATTAATAACTATAACATTAGCTCTCATTGATTTAATTGTGATGGAAGACTTCTCTTATTCTATTTCAGGGAGGGTATAATTTTCAAACAAATTTATTTAATTCTTATACTTTAATTATTCCACTGTGTAAGAAAAGCTGCTGAATCAGAAATTTAATGTCAACTGATAAACCACAAACAAATGTCTTCCTCTGAGGATATTCGATTTGAATTACAGAAAAGTGGAATTAACCATTTCTAGAATTTGCTACACTTTTTTTTAAATTGCTACCTTAATTTCAAATTAAAGTTGCAGTAGGTAACTTTTATAAAAAAATATATATATATATGCTTTTTATAAATTTGTTAAAGCTGTCACTATGTCCTGACAGCATAATTTGAGACAGATAATCTGTAAAAACATCAAGCTCATCTGCCTCCTCCCTGAGGTCCTACTAATATCTGCAGACGTACACTTTCTGACTGCTCCATCAGAAACAACTCATCAGGTCTTAGCACTGTCTCAGATTACACTGTCAGGACACAGTGACAGTTCCAGCAAATTTATAAAAAGTACATTTTTGTAAAAGTTACCTACTGCAACTTTAAAACGTGAATAAAAAAAGCAGCAGACTCTTTCTCCGGTTTGAAATACAGTCATCAACAAAAATCCATTGACATCATATTTTCAGGCAAAAATTTCAATATTTTACCATTTCTTCTGACAAACTGGAACATAAATGTTTGTTTCAAACTACCCAAGCATAAATCCTTTATTTTTGTTATAACCCAGCAGTTTTGTTGCAAGAAGATGTTGTGAAAAATGAAAACATTTTACCTTTGGCTCAAGCAGCTCACAGCAGTTTTCCATTTCAGCCATGTAAGGGTCACAGTAGATCAGAATTTGTCTCAACTCAATCTGTTAAGAAGAGTTCAAGTTAATGCAAGATTACTGTCATTATCACTCTCAGAGACGTACAAATGTGTTTCTTTGGTTGCAACATTTCAAATTGTCACGTGGTTTGTTCTTTTAGATCAACAGTATTGAGTGGAGTCTTCATCACAGCAAACAGCTTAAAGATTCTAGATCTAAATAACAAGACTTCCTTAAGTGCTTTACCTTCTGCAACACGTTTACTGATTTATGTAATTCATGAATTACATGGGGTAAAAAGTCAGCTGTTAATCCTACTTAAGCCAAAGTCTATTCAAAGGCATGAGTGATCAAATGGCAAAGCTGACCTTAGTTTTTTTTTTTAGCCGCCTGTTCGAGCTACTAGAGGAGGCTCAGAGCTAGGGATCAATAGAAGATTTACGCCAATCAGAAAGGCATGTCCCTGGAGGATAATTTAAAATGTTTTGAGTGCATTTTAATTGGTTGTCCAGGCTTGATCAAATCAGCAGAAAGTACCAAAACTTTCAGGACAAAACACTGTTTAATCTTTATACTATCTCTCATAACTATTGGCATCCTTGATAAAAGATCTGCTAATATCCTCAGGATGAATTAATCTTTCATTGTAGCTTCATCTTCTCACACTGGGTAATTTGAAGCTGTTCTCTACCAATGTGTTTTGACGTTTTTATTTCCAAAGATTTTTATATATATTATATATAACAAATATTACTAATATTAATAATATTAATATTATATTAATAATATAACAAAGATTTTCATCCAGTGCTGTATGGCACAGCTTGACTTGAATTGTGGCTCTCACTGTAGTTAAAGTAGCTATTTTCCTCAAAACATTTCTTGACGTATGCAGATCAACACGTCTGCCTTACTTAAAGCACGTGTTATTTGGTCTTTTCCATTTAATAAAATAACTAAGAAAAAAGTGTCAGAACTGTTCTCCAGACAAACAGCAAGTTCTAGAGTACTAATTAAAAATGTTATCAATTTAAATACATATTTAATGTAAAAATATAAAATATATAAAAATTCTTAAGTTACATGCTTAAATAACTTCTAATGCATAGACTGCTTAATTGCAGCACCCACAGTAAAAAAAAAAAATATCTATAATTTATCACACTCAGATTAATATTTTAATTTTAAATTCATTTTTTTTTAGAATAAATTGAAAGCCACATGTGCAATAATCCAATAAAAACATTCTGCTTAGTAATCCAACACTCAAGATATTTAAAAAAAATATATATGTTAAGACTTAAAGATAAGCACCAACACTCCTCCTGACCCTGCTAGGAACAAGGGTGTACAGAAAATGGATGGATGGATGTTAAGACTTAATACATTGAAGCCAATTACTATATTTTCCAGACTATAGAGCTCACCATACTATAAGCCCCATCTAAAAAAAAAAAAAAAACTGGAAACGTACATATATAAGCCGCACAGGGCTATAAGCCGCTGGTATCTCCGATTTCTGCAGCAGAGGGAAGCATCCTAATACATCTGCTGGATATATTAACCCTCTATGGCATAATGTTGCCATTTGGCAACACATCACTTGAAGCCCTTCCACACATAGTACCTCCAATTTTACAATGTAGTTCACTGAAAGAGAGATGAGGTCCTAAGAAAACCAATAGCAGTGTTGGAATTTGTCACATGACTTTCTGGAGAGACGTCTGACATCCTTTTCTACAGACCTCTTCACATAGCGGGGCCTCACCATTGAACTCCTCAGAAATAATGAAAAAACTTATTTTTATGACATTTTTTGACTGGGAAAAAAATACACACTCTACAATAAATGAGGTAAGTTCACTATTCTGTCATTCATTGTGCTGTATTTGATCATTTAATAATTATAAACTGTTAAAATGTTGATGTTGCCGTATGGCAACACTGTACCATTAGGATTCCAATTGTATTGTTGGCCGGGCGTATTATCTTCTAAAGTTTGCTATAACAATGCATTTTGTGAGTCCTTTCATATTGCATATGTGTATCTTTGATACTCTTTTTTCCATTTACATCATTAATGCAACAATGTTTTATACTTTCTTAGGAATAAAATAATCTAGCAGTTCCTTTTTATGATAGTGAGGATGCATTAGGATTTAGTGTTGAAGAAAATGAGCAGCTTGCAACTTTGCAATGAGAGTGAGGATGATGGAGACTATGAGCCAACAATGAGGGTAAACGTGCAATTATGTCTTGTGTGTTGCATTAAACTGGCATGTTCATAACATACTAAGGATATTTATTTGTTTTCTAGGCCCACCTCTTCCACTGGAAGCTGAGAGGAACTGCTTCATCAACTTCCACAAGCAGTAAGGCAAAGACGGCAGGGTCAAGACACTGAAAACCATTATATCAATGAAATATGCCAATAAATTAAATTGTTTTTAGCTATCAAATTAGTTTTATTGTTAACTACTATTGCTACTGGAGACTATTTAGATTTAAATAAAGGTTTTTACAATAATAACCCAAACTCTCTTGCTTTCATTAGTTTGCACTATGGTACAGTGTTGCCAAATGGTCAACAAAAAGAATATTTTAAAAAATTATATTTTTTAAAAATTTGTCTTTATTATGTTTACTTGGTTTATTTTAAGTCTAAAAAAATCCCAAACATTTTTTTTTCCCCAACTTGCATCACTATGCGTACCATAGAGGGTTAAGGACGCAGCCCTCCACGCTGAATCATGGTTTACGTGCAGCGGCTCTATTTCCCTCCTGTACTGCCAGATTGTTGATAGCCTTCAACTTAAAAGCTGCATCATATGAGTTTGAAGAAATTCCTCCGTCGTGGCTGCTGCTAGCATATGCTTGTTCTAAATGAAAATTAGCACTTTCTTCTTTGATTTCTAATTTTGACTTCCAATGATTCACTTCCTGCTAAAGAGCCCCCTGGTGGTTGGAGGAAAATCCACAGAAAAGCCGCACCAGGCTACAAGCCGCATAATTCAAAGCTGGGGAAAAAGTAGCGGCTTACAGTCCAAAAAACACGGTATATGAGTTATCAAAATAATGTAATAGATACTCAAGTACTGACATGCTGAGATCATTATTTAAGCTGAATTTTGTGAAGTGATAAATTCCCATCTTTTATCATTTTCTATCGTTTTAGCAACTGTGCCAATAAATATGGTGCTCGATGTGAATTTATTCCAGAACAAAAATATTTATTTAAAAATGAGTCATGGGAACATACATCCACAGGCCTTCCATCTTCCACTCGTGTACTGATGAGTGTGCGCCCGTTGAGATCGATGCTGTCCCTCTCATCAGTCATTTTCTTTTCAGCCAGCGTGCAATCGACATAAATGGAAACTGTGTCACTGTGAACAGAAATGCCAAGCTTGTGCCATTGGCGATCAAAGAGGGCATGCAGGTCACGACTCTTAAACGTGTAGCGGAAAGAGTTTTTCAGCAGACCCTGGGAAGAAAACTCCACTGCTTTCTTATCACCATCAACCACCACTGACACCTGAGGAGTTAAGAAGAGTTTAATAAGAGATTGCTCATCAAAAATGATAGTATTTTGATTAATATGTACATTACTCTGATCTATAGACCTGGTCAGAAGTTTACATATATTCAACATAGGCATGAATGTCAAATTTATTGGGGGACTTTAAAATAAAATTTGTGCTCATTGGGAAATTTTTCAAATCCACACAGGGTGCATACAGTCTTAAATATACTGTATACAATACACATATGCCAACTCTTCATAACAGGAAACAGATTTAATTTTAAAAAAAATAATTAAGTTAACTCTAAATGTCTATCCAGCCAGAATTATCCCAAAAGCATTTTGATGGCTAGAAAAACATGTTGAAAGAGACACTTTCTAAGAGAAACCTATCCAAATAAATGTAGGGATTTATGTACTTCATATATCTGAGTCTGTAGGTTTTTTGTTTTTTTTTTAAATCCTTTTTCAGTTAGATAAAATTCACAATAAATTAAACTTTTTGGCTTGAATTTATTCAAGCCAAAAGAATTTAAAAATTCTTCGTTTTTAAAACTCGTCCAAGATGTCTGTTGTACCGTCATTCCACTTCTAATGCACGAGATGACATTCAAGCCTCTGACCAGCATTGTACGACATTACAACACACCTACCTGACTGCTTCCTGATTGGTCAAATATTTGCCAAAGGTACCAGCGGTCTTTTTTTGTAGTTCGTCTCACACGGAAGATGGTGACCAGGGAATACTCATTTGAAAGTCCGTCTGGAAATATCGATCTGAAATAAATGCACCTTTATATTAAACATTAAACATTTATTGTTTAATTGTCCAAATAGTCTCAGTCAACGGTGTCAGTTGTCGGAATTGTTTAGTTAAGGTTAAGAGCTTTCATGGGCTGCATAATGAATGAGCCAATCAACTTTTGTGATCAATAAAATATTTCAGTATCCTCTTGATGCAGCGGCATTTCCATGAATAAACATGACAAACTTAATTCCATTTAGTGTGGATTTTTATTTATTTATTTTTTTTCCGGGATCTGATGTCATTCATATAATGAAACCATGTAGACATTGATGCAAAGCTTAATCTTTTAGTGCACCAGAACACCATGTGCACATGAAAAATAAGTTGGAATCACATGTTCATCTCTATGATATGCACTGCTTAGTGAAGTGGAGTCCAGTTGAAGGAAAAAAAATAAAATAAAATGAGGCGTATAAAGGAAAAACAATATTATCAAATACTAAACAAGCTTTTCCCCAAGTTTTTGCTCAACTTACAATTGCAAGTTACATTGCGTCAAAGAAAAGAAAACTCAAAAAAAGCATGCAAAGAATTTTGTTAAATATAATTAATTATCTTCTGCCCCTAACTTCAGTCAAATTAACAATTAAGAATGAAAGAGCATGAATACAATACGGTCAACAAAAATAGTAATAATAATCCCATGATAAGGTCGGTGACGCTGCAGCACGTAGTTGTGAGGATTGAAGAGTGATACACCTTCCTCAGACAGGTTGGAAATTAGTTTTCACTCCTATATATCATCTCCTATTCCCTCACAGCCTCATACCTGCTTCTGTTGTATTTGCAGAGATTTTACTGTAAACGGTACATGACTAAAATAAGAAATGCACTGAGTTAGAGTGCCTAAAAGAACCAAATTCCTCTGTTGCAGCCCGAGGACTGTGAAGGTCATTTCTGGTCTTGTGCATGAGACCGTTTCAACTGCAGATGAATATTAAACATGGCATCACAGTTTCCGCAGATGTTGCATTTAATTTAAATATAACATTCAATTTAAAATGTCATAAAGAAACAGAAGACTACGGCACCTGTTGCTGTTGAATGTACCGTGAAGAATTACATTATGCTGATAAAGAATCCACATAAAAGAAGACACTGAGCTCAAGAGAGCATATTAATTACACATAGCTACTGAGACATGGTAAATGAACACTCAGCAGGCTGAATACTGTTTTATTTAAGGCCAACAGAGTTAACACTCCTATTTACTATTATTCCAAAGCTTGGTGCCTCTGTGTTGTGGATACATTATATTTCTGAGGAGTTTAAAGGGTTAAACTTCTTGACCTAGTGCTAAGTGCTCTCAGTGGCTGAAGTGACAAAAACTCCAAACCTTAAAGTTTGAATGCTGTGTTTGATTCTTTGCTGAAATGCCGCTCTGCATGCTTAAATAGATGCTAATGAGTGCATAAGAGGGATGTTCATTCATTCTCCTCACCACCGTGTTATATTGCCAAAAGCGCTTTTACACTGTGTGATTCTGCCAACTCCGTCTCTTACAAGTCTCATTTAAATATGACTAATTTGCAGTGGCTAATATGATGTGGAATCATTTTTAATTGACTTTTGGATTACATACAGCAATGAACTTTTATTTTCTCTCAAGCCATGTGATGGTTGAATGCTATAAAAGTCCACAGTACGGTTTGATGAAGACAAATACACCCCAGTATGGAGAAAAATCCTCCAATCACCACCACGACTCTCGGAAGTGTGTGAAACTTGCAAAAGTATCAATATCTCATTCATAGTAATTTATGGGCTGTGAACTTTTTCACATTTTGTAACCAACAGTCACAAAAGTCTGTTGGTTTCGTATTGGGATTTTATTTGATAGAATAATACTAACTAAAAACTGATACTGCACACCAAGCTGACCAAATCTTACCAACGGTGAAACTTAGCAGTGACAGCATCGATAGGTGGTGTGTCTCTTCTTACACTTGATTTTGCTTAGGTGTAGCAACTGAAATAGCAATGGCGATATGCAAAAAGGTTCAACGAACTAAAAACTAAGTTAGTTGAACAATCAAAAATATCCACAGTTAGGTTGTGACTATTTTCACAAGGAACTTTAAAAAAAAAAAAATCAACTGACAGCTTATGTAAATGAGTCACAACGGAAAACCATATATTAAATAAACAATTACAGTTTCTTTGTGTCATCACTCTTCTTACATGCCTTTGACCGTACATCTTGTCTAGGTGACGTGGTCCATAGTGTAATCAGAAGCAAAAGTTTGAACGTGTGTCAGAGGAATGCTACCAGTTTCACCGAAGTAAGCAGCTTAAAAAAAATCCAGTACTGGTGGATTCTTTCAGAGTCAAATTGCTGCAGTTCAAACAATCAAACTACAAATGCTAACCTAGTTGGCTCACATTCCTCTCTCTCTCCTGAAAATGTTAAATGCATCCCGATAAAATAAAAGGATCTCCAGGATCACCACACTTTCTGGAAAATGAGTCAATTAGGTTTTGCGGGGCTGATAGAGAAGTGACAAAACAGCCACTAATTACTGAAAACCACAACCTGAAAAACAATCACAAAACACCCTGATTCCATATCATGTTTTTCTGTCTCAGCGGGTCATGTACCAAATTATGAAAATATGTGGCTGCTTGCAAAAGAAATGATGGCTCATTTCCTATTTCAAGATGAAAAATTACTCTCTGTCAGAGAGAAAATGCTGCCAGTTTCACTTAA
Source organism: Poecilia formosa (assembly GCF_000485575.1). NCBI lineage: Eukaryota > Metazoa > Chordata > Actinopteri > Cyprinodontiformes > Poeciliidae > Poecilia > Poecilia formosa. Next base: position 1,671,012 of record NW_006799954.1, on the reverse strand, counting down.
AGCTTCTGATTGTCTCACAAATGCTAAACAAGAATGGCAATTTTGAAAGCCCACCCTCAAAGCATATGAAAGCCTAAATTTGAATAAACATACAATAATGAGCCTGCATTCTGGCTTTACAACTCATTATGCTACACAACACAAGGAAACAAGCAAAAAGCTCCACTCAAGTGTGGCTGCCTGCTATCTAACACGCAGCAAAAAAAAAAAAAAAAAAGAAACTCATTTGCAAAACCTTTAACCAAAGAAAACTGCGCTCTTATAAACACTCGTTATCCTTACTGCACGAGAAAATCTGCAGCGTAGATGGCAAAGACATATTCAAATGCAATTTAATAAATGAATCGTATATGATTATAAACACGGGTTAAGCTGTAAACAGACGTAGACGAAACACAGATGTTTCTAAAGAGAGTGAGCAACTGTTACTAAACTTTACCGCTGTATGGATGAGTGCACGGTGCATTATGGCAGGCAATTTGTCACTTGACATAACTGCTTGAAGAGTGTGTCAGCCGTGATCTATGTCCCATAATGTGCACTGTGTCGAGGAGCTGGCTGATCGTCAGCTGGATCTGGAGAATAAAGCATGGGGCTGCATATCCCCCACCTCCCGAGTACGGTGAGCAATGCTTTTTGCGGCAAGGGCAGCAGCTGAGGGGGCTTTGTTCTATACGTGCAACTGCCCTCACCTTCCCTCCTGAGCTGATGTGCTCTATCACCTGTCAAAGTACTTAGATAATTGGATATGAGCGGGATCGCAGCCTTGCCACTATAACCAACAACACTGCCAGCAGCGTCCCTGCGAAACCAACAACTGCTTGCGTTAGGGGTCCGGACCGAGTGAGACGACTTAAGCATAAATGTATTTTCAGTTGGCTGACAGAACGGGAAAGCAGACCGCAAATCATCCAGCTCAAAGATACGTTAAACCAGCAAGCGGGAGGGTGGCAGTAAATGTTTACAAGTGCATGTAAAAATACTAAAAATACCCAGCCCTCCTTGAAGAATGACAGTATTCACTTTGAGTGTTATAACCAAAGGACAGGAAAGAATGATTGTCTCCAGAACTTCCAGAACGCCAGAGTAAGCCGAGTCATAAATGACGTAGGCCTGCATAACATATTAAACGAGATGGCCACTTAAACAAATTCTCATTAGCATAGAAAAATCTTACCGTCCACCCAGTTAGCTGGAGAATAACGATCTCCCAGAAAAACGACACCTAAGTGTGTCATTTACGGAGTTATTTTAATATTCCTACCTTATTATACATAATCTGGATTTTATGTCCCTTTACGTCCCACATTCAGCCTCAAGGAGATTTCTTGAATAAATGCAATATATATTAATTCAAATTATTCTCTGTCAGTGAGTTCACCTCACTGCTTGCCCTTACTAAATGAGGTAAATGGGACTTTTGCTCTGAACATGATATATGTGGGTTGCCTCAGTTCAACTCTTTCATGAATTTTGTAACGATACAATTTCTCCGATAAAATCACCAGATCTGAATACAAGAAAACCACCCACTGCTCATCCAAGAACAGGTAGCAAACATAACCAGACATCCTCCTTACCAGAGACGATCTCCAGGACATTTGTGTTTGGGGACCCTGAAGCATTTCCAGGCCAGAAGGGAGATGTAGATCCTTCTGCAAATTCTAATATTTCCCTGGTGTCACCAACCAGAATAAAATGCCCAGACAACCTTCAAAGGAATGCACCCACAAGGGATTTAGATTAGATATCTGAACCACTTTAACTAGTTACTTTTGATGAAGGGGGAAAATCAGCTCTGCTTTTAATCACCAGTGCATGTAAAAGGTCACGGCTTGAGGATAGCAAAATAACCACATCATCTCCAAAAAGCAAAGATGAGACTCTGAGGTTCACAAACCAGATACTCTCTTCTGTATGGGTATACCTTTAGCTGTTTGTGAGGTTCATGAACATCACAAACAGGATCGGTGACAAGCATCAGCACCGGCACAGTTCACTTTACGCTGGTAACAAGCCAGACTTTGTGAGGACTCAGCTCTTGCTGTGGTCTGAAAAAGACCCAAAATCCCTAGCCAAGCACCACACACTCCCGCAGCTATCCAAACAATGTACATTTTAGAATGATTGTTAGAACTCCTGACCCACAAAACCCATGTCGACTAAACAGCTACACTCCCATCACCGGCTCAGTAATTATGCATTGTAAAGGTTTGGCTCACTGTACCACGGTCATGGAAAATAGCAACATAGTGAATCCCAGGTCAGAGCACTTCTTTTCCAATTCATTGAAGTATGCTTTCAAAGAGACGCCCCGAAATGTTATTCCTCAATAACTGGAACATTGTCCCCCATCCTCCTTTTAAATCTTTATATATTACAGGAAGAAAAACAATAATCTGCAATAGGACATCCAAGTTTTTAAAGATCAACTTACTTTGTTGGTTTTATAAGAGGGCTGCTTCCCAGTCGAAATGATGGCAGGTCTTCTGTAACTGTTCCCTTTCGGAGAAGAAATTTTTCTGTGAGGTCAAATCCTGGAACAAAGCCATAATGTGTCATAATATAAACTTATAGTAAATTTCTCAATGAATAAAGCATTTTGTTTTACCAGCATTTACCTGTAATCTGTAAAGGACGGTCCAAAACATCAGAAAATCTGTAATCCTCAACACTCAAAGAGGGACACACACCACCTATAGAAAAGCAGCCAAGAAAAAAATGTTTTTTTGAGACTATGTTTTAAATTGTGCATTTAAATTGTTTTTTTCTGAATGCAAAACTTCAATGAATTAATGTCAGACATTCTGCCTTAATCTCCTTGGTTATTCATTTAAATTTGAAATAATAGCCATAAAGACTAATAATTTGTTTTCAAGGTTTCACACTTCATTGCTAAATCTTTCATGCATTACATTTATCATTAAATGGTATCTTTTTAAAGCCTTTCAGAACTTCAGATGAAAAAGAATTACCAACAAACTAGCGTACCTGTTTGTTCGCTCACGACCATTCCAAAAGCACAGGGAACAGAGTTCACAATCCAAACGAAAGCAACCCATCTTATCAAGTAGCAATTCATGGCTCTGATGCTGAAAGGCAGCCCACCTGCAAAGCTGCAAAACAGTAGAACATTGCTTTAAAATTAATTTTAGAAATATTGACATAATTAAAGTATATAGCTAATTTTGAAAAAAAAAAAAAAAAAAAAAAAAAAAAAACTTGTACTGTCATTGATGTCAACAAATATACACCCCAAGGATCAAGACAGTGTACTATTGGAGTAAGGTTTGCTGAGGTAAGGAAGTTTGTCAACTTCTACACCTTGAACTTTGATGATATTCACAAAACTGTGTAGGCGCTACTCAACCTTGTCCAAACACATCATTTCCAAAAAGCAAAAAAAAAAAAAAAGCAGACTTGCTTTAAGCCAAGAAAATCAAGGACCTAAACGTGAAAGAAATATCTAAAAGTGACTTCAATGTGCTCAAACAAAACGGCTTAAATCTTTGATATCTGATGAGTTTGAGAAGCATATTTTCAAAAAGTACAGATTCCGCATAGGTTTTTTGCTACACTAATGTTGAGAATTTATAACATTTATTTGAGGTACTTTGAGGGTTTTGGAATAATTTTAGCAATCCATAAAAGTATCATCTTTGGATGTTATCGTTATCCATCTGTGGGTTGCTTAGAGTTTTTAATTGTATGTCATACTACAGTCAAAATTTCATTCAGTTTTTTTTTCCAGAGATGTCAGTTTGTTAATTGCCTTTGAGTACATTATGTAAATTGTTAGTTTTATGTCAATAAGTCCTCACAAGGTATGCTTCTCAAACTCTTTTTACAGTTTTTTGTCTTAAGCATCCAAGTATCTCTGTTGTTTTAGTTTTTATATACGACTATTCAATGAAGTGTTTGAATTTTGCTATTTGTAGATGAACCATTGATAAGTTCACACTTACCAATTGCAGCCAGATTGAGCGCAAAAAATTAGAGAGCTGTGTATTTGATCCTGACTGACGTGGAGTTGGTTTGGTTCCCCTCACACAATTACACATTCCTCCAGAGTTTATCCCATCTAACACCGATTTTTGTGCCAACTCACCATGCCGACTGATCACTAACACGTCTCCAAAAACCGTGCAGTGTGAACAAAGCTTAACCCTGAGCTGCTGTTAGTTAATTAGCCAATAATACTCCTGCAAACATTACAATGCAGTGAAAGTTGAAGGTGGAAACTATTCATTAGTTGATTACGGGGGTTGAATTCCATTAAACCAGTGACACACACAGCACTATACAACATCTAAATGAGATGTTCCTTTAATATTTGAACCAATAAAATACAGAGATGTGCATTGTTATTTTCTTGTATTGATATCAGTTGTTAGCACTAGAATAATTTGCAAACGCCAAAGGTTTTCTGATCTGCAATTAAATTTAGAGTGCTCCCATCTCGGATGTAATGCCGTCTCCAGTTACGAGTTCCAATTTCCAAGGCGAATAGAACAAAGTGTTGGACGTAATAAGGATCCTATCTTGCATAGGTGAAATGCATTTGGTTGTAATCAAGTAAACCAATTAGCAGCTAATGGCAACAACAAACCAGTGACAGTCATCCTTTTAATAGGCAGTCCTGCTTCTACAGCATAATCCAGACACTCCACAAAAGCCCACCTTTTAATTTAGTATTCACTATTTTCCTCACTCAAATATTTCCTCCTTGTTCTCTCCTATTGTGTTTTGTCAGCTTGTTTCTGGTTTTCTTCACAGAAGTTACACATGATCTGGTGTTTCATATGTACTGGTTTATTTGTCTCTTTCCTGTAAATGGTAATCAGCAAAACATTTCAATAACTTTGCTTTCTTTGTCTGCTGATGATATCCTCTCATTCAATGTTGGATTATGCCTCCTTCCTTGGACAAATCCATGAACGAAATTACTGCTGCAAATAGATATATAAATGCTACATTGTATCACAAGTGGGATTTAATTCAGATCTGCTGAGATGACTGGGCTGACCTCAGTATTTGTATATATTTAGATATGAATTTGGACCTGTTTATCTTTTAAAGTGCTTTGTGATGAAACGTGTAGTGAACTTGGACTGCATAAATAAATTGAACTGAATAAATAAACTGAATTTTAAACAATTCCTACAATTCCTGAAAGAAACACGCATGTGTAGCATCAGCTTTGAAGGATTACTCTCCAGTATCTTGTCCAAACATGGCTACTACTGTCCCAAAATGACCTAATGGCAAAGGATTCAAAACTAAAAGGTGTTAAGGTAAAGGATGATGTCATCATTGATACACAGTGGACATCTTGTTGCAAAGAAAAAAAAATCTAATTTATTATTACTAAAGGAGAGAAGTTGAATTATGAAATTAAGAGTTCCTTAGAGTTTGACAGATTTTTCTGTATTGGCCCAGCAGATGAACATTCAAGTAATAATAATAAAAAAAAGTAAAAATAGCTTTAGAATGAAGTGTTTTTTTTTTTTTTTTAAGTGTGCAGGGCAAACCATGCACAGACGGGGTAAAATATAACAATGCAGAGAGAAGATAACAGTGATCGCTTTCAGCTATCACACTAATTAATAGCAGGGAGAGGCAAACAATGGGCTAAACGGACTTCTAAGATAGGCCTATTATCCTGGTTGCAGTAGTAACCAACTTTAATTAGTTTCATTCAGCTCACCAGGAGCTGAAACTGCTGGACTTCATTGTTGTAGCTCGGAAGGTTTATGACAGAAACGTCTAAACATTTCTTACATCTAAAAATGGGAAACATCTGTTATATTTTGTCTTCTGATCGGGTTTCTTAGCTTTAATGAAAGTTGCACTGCTGTGGAAATAAATGTTGCACCCTAACGGTAAATTATGCTAAAAGCTAATACAAATAATTTACTCCTGACCAACATGTGTAATCAGAGGTTTCAAAAGGTGCCACTCAACAAGGAGTCTGCACCTTTGAGCTTTTCATTCCTATGAGCTCATTAGCATCTAAGACCCTGTGATGAATGCAGATGTCAACAATGTACAAGAGTAAGATCATTAGCCCGTAGCTTTGTTTGTGTTAAATGTTGAGTTGTAGCTTGTTAGCCAAGGTGACCTTATAACATATAACACTTATAACACTTATAACACTTTAGGATGGCTCTTGAAGGAGTACACAGTCTTTTACAATTAATTGCATAAATGTACATACCCTTAAAATATTTTGTTAAAATAACTTTTTGTTTTAATCACACCCTAAAAATACTATTTTAAGGGTGTGGATCAGAGGATTTAGTATTTTTAAATACAGACCTGAATCTGATTAACCTGAAATAAATTTCAGCTATCCTACTTGGGGTTTAGTGGCATCTAATCGTGCAGTGCTTAGCTGAAGCCAAGGCTTACAGTAAGGTTACAAAGGATTAAAAAAAAAAAAAAAAACACTCATTGTACTCAGGTATTAGTCAAAAGATTATTCAGCAGTTATAAGGTGGATTTGATTGTAGTTATGCTAATAAATCAACACTGAAGAAGTTGCAAATATATTCAAATAGTACTGGTAGCATTCTGCATGTAACAACTCTGGTATTTTCCTTATCTCCAGATGGAGAATGAGACTTGCAAGAAAGAATCCTTCTCTTAAAACAAACAAACTAAAAAAAAAACAACATAAAATCAGGCTTCCAGAAACCGATTCGGAGACTCTGTTGATGTCTGATCAAATCAAGTAGGAGCTCATGAGCATTATTTCTAAAGCTATGTTTAGCACAAACACAACACTGCTCATCACTAAAAAGAACACCATGTCTACAGTTAAAGATAGTGGCACTATCATAATCTGGGGTTACTTTACTTCAGATGGAACTTTGGTTTCGGTTAAGAATTCACAGTTCAGAATGGGTGTTAAAAATCTAAACACGAAGTGGGATTACTTTTTACGATCAAGCAGAGTCCAAGCATAGCTATAATAATAATAATAATAATAATAATAATAATAATAATAATAATAATAATAGCTTCATTAAATTAAAAAAATAAGGTTTGGAATCTGTGGTCTGTCGGTGGTTTAAAAATTTTGGCCAAAAATTGAAGTTTTTTTTAAATTCTGATTTTCATGCCCTGAGTATCTCATACCAACCCGTTTCAACGATATTGAATTGGTGACATAGCAATTACACGGTAATTACATTACCTATAGAGATTTGTCATAACTGTTGACATCTATTCAGTTTGGTCATTATTATACTTCTTGACCAGTGTAAAGCTGGTTCTGCACATCGTATGGATCAAAGTCCGTAGAGCTTATAACCCAGTCTGTTTATTTCTCCACAGAATTATAATGAAAATGGATCTTAGGGTTTTTAATAACATCTTATTATCAAATACATATTTCCTCTTAATGTCACATCACTGTTAAGTATCTGTTGCTCTGAAAATAAAATCCATGGGTCATGACGCCTCCTAAACAGGAAGTTGGAAAAATGTTTCCAATACTCTCTGTGTGTGGCTTTCGTAATACAAAACCCTTGATCTCTGCCTGTTGGCGCTCTGGCGTGTTCTGATCTAGAAAAATCTTTGAAGGGCTCTTCATCGAGGATGTGACTTGTAAGGATGAAAGTTAGAAACCTCCAGTTCGGAAAGACATTTGCCTAAACTGCCAAGCAAATCTTCAGGATTGCATGCATGCCAGAGTAAAAGCATCACTGTGGATGAAGTAACTGTGGATGAGTTTCTAAAGTGAAGCAGCATCAGATGTGGGTAATTTCTGCACTGAAGAAACCTTGCATGTAAACATGATGGTAAAAAGTGAAAGAGAACATGATGTAAAATACCGCAAGGAAACATGTACATAATATTTATATATATATTCAACATACAGAGTAACTTTTGAGCCTCAGTTAACGCACTATAATACCAGATTGAATAAACAGTTTAACCTCCTAACTTTAGTAACAATGCACCTGTAATGCCAATAAAGCTACCTGGCTGATCCTTCTTAGCTACGTATCTCTTTTGTAGGCAAAAGCCACAAAACTCAACAAAACACAAAAACTAACTTAATTTATTTTCACACTGCAACTAGTAGCACTTCTTCATTTAACTTTCTTTTACACCTTCACTGTCTTGTCCAAATAAATAGTCCTGCAGAGATTAATTTCCACGTGTGCACATGCTCATCTCCCACTGGATCATAAAGTTGTGCATGCGGGCCGCAGAAGGCTGTCATGGCATTTGGAGATGAGGCGACTGCCACTTAAAACTTCAAGCATGCATGGGTAGTAGACAAGCAGCCCAGCGCAGGTATCACATGTCTTGTCTGTGAGAAGGCGTTATGTTATTCCTGTGTAGCCTAGTTTTGCAATGCAAAACATTGGACTGCATTTACTGCTTTTCCACGCCTTCAAATAAAACTATTTTTCTACACCAAAAAAAAAAAAAAAGATTCATTTGCTTCTTGCAGGTTCTTCCTTAAGGTATAGACAGCAGGGATGATGGAAAATCTGCTGTCAGCCTGCATCGATTTAAATTCTAAATCGACAATGTATCAGCCAAGTCATTGTGTCACAGCTTGAGAAAAGAGCCCGGACAAGACTCAGGCATTTAACTTTCTCTCCATCATCCCCTCAGACACCCCCCCCAGTCAATGCAGTGTAGTTAACATTAAGCGGTCGCTATGGAAAGAAGCGTGCTTCCCTGCCCGAACGCTGATTGGCTGCATGCTTAAATTCTTTAATAATCACCAGATCTAGAGCTGTCTTCAGATAACGACATAATCTTGCACTTTTTTTGTGAGTAAGTGATGCAATAAGACGGACTACATGCGCGGCAGAGAGAGGGCGTTTATTAAAGAGAAAGACAGCAGCTCATGAGACATGTGCCTTGAAGTTAGAGCGTTCTGGACAAATAAAACAAAAACATGACTTTAATTTTATAGGACCGGGTAAACAAAATGACACCTTAATAAAGCGAGTTTTGATATTATTTCCAGTATAAAGATATATAAATACATATATATTTTTTATAAATATAACTTATAATGGAATATTTTAATGAGTAAGGGACTACTTACAGGTGCTGATAAACTTTCCTTTAAAGCAAAAACAAGTCAAAAGCAGCGATAAAACCATAATCCATGCGTGATAACGATCAGTACAGCTCCGGATTCCGGGACTTGGAAATAAAAGTCACAGTGGGATCGCCCGCTCCGATCGCGGTCCTTTTTAGTTGCACCGAGTGGCCCTCCCACTCTGTCATTATTACTGAAATACACTGACAGAGACTTCTGCAAACACCCTGAAAGCTTTCTTATTAGGGGGAAATTAATGCCCGAAGGCAGTTCAAACAAGCTCTCTTATTAACAGAGCAGGTGCGGGAATTAACTACCATTTGATGCATTGTGATTTATTCAAATTTGAAAGAAGAAAGGCCTGAAGCGTATGGATTTGCTCGCCCTTAATGTGGCTTTTTGTGTCTTGTTTGCAGTAAGTGCTCCCCAGATTAAAAGTGAATGTGACAATACAAAAGGTGTTCACACCAGAGTTTTTATCTTGGCCCACGCCATGGCTGCCTTTTTATCACGTAGACGATAAAGCCTTCCAGCGACAGCAATTGCACCATATTATGAGCCCCATACACTCTGATTATCCGACAGAATCCATTGACAGCAGTGGCGGCTCTTGCATAAATGCGACCCTGGGTAAGTCCCTCTTTCTACTCCCCAACACTTACACTCACAGAAAGATACACAAACATTCCTGAAGAAGCCAGCATAGGAAGAAAATAACTTTTTTCTAATGTACTAATGTTCAAACATTAAGAACACACACAAAAAATACATTAACACAAAAAATACACACACAAAAAATACATTAAGAACACACACAAAAAATTCTAGAAAACCTTGTTTTCTAGAAAATGTATTTTCAATGGAATAAAATATAATTCACATTAATCTGTATAGCGTGTTTTCACAATTGTCTCAGTCTCAGATGGTTCCAATGCCTAAAAAGATTAAAAATGTTTTCACAAATGAAATACATTTTTCATAAATTTTAATAGCTGTTTTAAAGCATTTGTGCTTAGTATCCCATGATCAAATTCAGGTTTGGTTAGCTGAAGTATCTTAGGCTTTGATCCAGAGAAACTGATATGTTTTTGAAATTCAATTGAAAATGGTAAAAGCCTTTTAATTTGGTACTTCAAATCAAATATCAATATTTGTTCCTCAATGATTAGAACTATAATCATCCACTATTGTACAACAAGCCTTTATTTGGATAGGAGCCTTGTCTGCTGCTATCCTTTTGAAATTCATAGCATGTTATTTTAGTGATTAAAACACACAATACTACACTTAAATATGGAAGCCACCAGCTTGAACATTCACTGTAAAGCTGAACGTCAACATGTTTACAGGTCCTTTGAGCGTTCTCTGCAAAATGAAATCCAGTGAGAACTGCCAAACTAAATACCATAAAAAAAATAAAGACACTTTTCACATCAGCTTTCCTAAAGTGAGCTCAAACAAATCAAAGTTTCCAACACACAGAAACAGGTGTTCAGGCTGGACAGATGCTAATGTTTACACAGATGACGTTAACTTGCCCTCCCTGCCCCCACCAACTTTAAAATAACACTCAATTTCCAGGATTGTTCCGAAACAAATGCAATAAGAACGACTTAGCTTTATTTGACTGTCTGTATTTCCCTAATTATTTGAGTTATCGCAAGTCTTTCAGCCTTTATCATTCATAAGGAGTCAGGGATTTTGAAAAATTACATGTTTTTCTTTTGTTTTTGTTTTTTTTTCATGACACCATTCATTTGGGGATCTTAAGTTACTACAAGCACAGGAAATGCTGTGAATGCACATATATTGAGCCCTCCCTTGAGTTGGATCTCCATCAGAGAGTTCTTCCTGCCATTGGCAAGATCAATGAAAATCATATCTCTTCATATTCTTTAAGCTTTTATTTCAAATCGGTTTGCATTTACAGTTTGTTTGGTTTTATTTTTGGTTTACCTTAAAATTTAAGTAATCAAAAAAACGCTGTGCTTTTCTATAAAGTCTCTCACTGCTCCTGCGATCAACTGCAAAGAAAATGTCTCCAAAGACATGATATGCAATCTCTGCTATATTTCACAATTAATTCATTTCATTTGTAAACATAATTTTATTTATTTATTTATTTATTTATTTATTTTACTAAGATTTCTTTTGCATCAAGCACCACAGGGGAAAGGTCTAAAAGCACAGTCCTATGCTGGTAGGTCTTGTCCAGTTGTAATCCAGAATATGTTTTGACACATAAGGTTTGTGTCAAAACATTATGGTTTTGACACAAACCATAATGTTTTCCTGCATGCACTCTATCTTGCTCATAACTCCAAACCTTATGCATGATGAAAGGAAACATGGAAACAGCAGTGTTTCCTAGACTGGCTTCAACAGCCTGAAGAGAACAGCATCTTATAACTGGAATATGCAACTTGTGGATAATTAATGACATCACAACGAAATTTATACACACATCAAGATTCACAATGTTGAATACACCACACTGGCTATATGAAGGAGTTTGGTAAGTAGTTTTTATCACAGCTGTGGGAATTTTGCCTACATTTCTTTACTGTTTTCACAAGACATGATGAACATTCTGGGAATGGGAGCCATTATTTTCCACCACATTCATTTGGATCTAATCCCACACTTGCTGTATTGCAAAAGAAAATATGGCGTTGCTCAGCTATGGGTGAGGCCGATTATGACGACGGCAGGGGTTCGGGTTGAGCTAACCTTAAAATCTTCACATAATCAAAAGCTGTCAGGAGCTCTCACAAGTATTTCTTTGGCAGTTCCATTAAAGATGTGCTCATGATGTCGTCGGACAGATCATCCTGAGTCATCATCACGTTGTTTCAAGCCGACAAATTGCTGTTGTTGTTTTTTTTTTGTTTTTTTTTTATGTGTGAACAGCTAAAAATTGAATCTCTCTCACCTCATTCTTACATTACTGAGGTACAGGTACAAATCTCAGTAGCTTTCAAGAATGTCTCTCTCTA
>NW_006799954.1:1624624-1658794 GCF_000485575.1 Poecilia formosa | reverse complement strand
TTTCCCTATATTAGACATTAAAAAAGGGAGATAACAGGGGACTAAAGGAGCTCTGGCAAACAGCAGATGGGCATGCTGACTCTGACCCCAAGACATTCTATTTACATCTTTGGCGTCCCCTTGACAAAATCCCCTGAAAATCCACCCAAAGATGTGACAGAAAATGCCCTTTCTGAAATATGTGCTACCCCTGTGATTTCTGCGCACTTATCTACAATCTGTTTTGTAAATTTGCATGAATGATTTAGGGAAGGCTTGCAGACTTTCCTTAAAAAAAAACAACAACAAAAAAAAAACAACTACACTATCTTGCAAAAGAAAAGCAGTGTCTCACAAAAGACATTCATACATCTTGAACCTTTCTCACATTTTTTCACATTACAACCACAAAATGCAATGAGTCTTAGTGTAGTTTTATCCTATAAACCAAGGTGAATTCAAAAGAAAAGGATACATACAAAATTAGAAACACACACTAGAAACAGAATTTGTAACTAACATAAAAACCTGGAAGGTGTGACATGTGCTTGTATTCCCAACCTAAACAACTTCGTTGAGAATGAACTAAGTCAATAATAATTTAACTTAGCATAAATCCAGCTGTTCTTGTGAAGGCCTAAAACATTTGTCAGGGAACATAAGTGAACAAATACCACTACGAACATCACAAAACACAACAGGCATGTAGAAGTGTAGAAGTTTGCAGGAAGGTAATGAGATACCAAGAGGCCCATGAACTCTCTAGAGGACATGCAGAGATCCACAACTTGGGTGGGAGAATCTGTTGAACTATTAGCCATGCATTCCATGAATCAAACTTTGATGGAAGATCGGGAAGAAGGATTGTTGAAAGCCTTCAGATGACATGTGTGCAGTTTGGAAACAGGAACTGGAAAGATTCAAGTTTCTTTTTCTTTATTTTTTTATTTCTTTTTTTTTTTTTTTTTTTTTTTTCAAAAATTCTGACCATAAAATAAACGCATCACTGTGGTAAAAACATGGTGATGGCAGTATCAGGATGCTTTACTTAACAAGGACAGGGAAGCTTGTCATAATATCTCAGAGTATTTCAGAGTATCAATATGGGGTAACTAGAAATAAATCTGTTAAATGGAGCAGAAGACATATGAGGGTGTTGTAGACATTCTCCATAAAGCTGGATAGGATCCAAACCAACTACCAGAGCTGCAATGGAATAGTTTAAGAGTTGGAATGATCTAGTTAAAGTCCAGACTGAGATTCTGAGGCAACAGTTTAAAATGTTTCACTCACTGACTCCCTATTCAGTGTGATTGAGATTTAGCTTATTTAATCAGGAAACAAGTAAAATTATGTGTTAGAGGCATAAACAAGAGGAATTGCAGCAGTTAAATTTGGGTCTAAATACAAAATCCCGACAAGACTTTCAGATTCTTTTATTATAAGTAATTTTAGAGACCACGTATATTTAACTTCTGTTTTACAATTATGCACTACTTTATTTTAAACTACCATGCAAATGTCTAATTTCTAAAAAAAACACATTTTGTCCAGTAGCAGTTCTTTAAGCTTTTGATAATTTGTCTTATATCCTTATTGTAATGGTACTTTTTATGATTTTGTGTCGTGGATTTTTAAATCTGTGTTGCTTGGGAGCCTTGATGTTGGATTTAGACTATTTTCAAACTGTGTAAAGGCAAGATTATTAATACACTAAAACCTTGCAACAAACAGAGACTGTACTTTCCTTTTGCCATGACAGCAATAACTTATTTGAGTAAAGCCATCTATCAGTTTGTGAAGAGAGAAAGAAAAAGCTCTGCAATATAATCTTTCATGGCAATAATCCCTTGACAGACGGTTTTCATTTATCTCTTTAATGTGGCTATCCAAACATTCATGCAATCTCCATAAAGAGCTATGTCAACAAGAAACATTCATTCGTCAGGACCCACTATCATCAGAGGTGATAATGGAACCTAACAGGTGGACTAGATCATATGTTGAATTTGTGCTGGTCAGTACTTTAATTTATATTTAGTAAGTCCAAAAATAGTAATTATATAATTTATTTTTCCTAACATTTTATGGTCTTTTATTTTAGCAGTTTGTCTCTACACCATTCAGTTAAGTATGAACGGTTTTCATTATGATCAAGTGATCATAATGAAATGTTTTGACATTTTAGACAGTGACAGAAATTTACAAGTAAACTGATCTAACACCATCAAATAGGACAAACGCGCTTTATCCGCTAAAACAAACAAGAACGATGTCCAACCGATCCTGCTTACGTAAATGGACTCCAGAGAAAGTAGATCCACGAGGACAAATGAAAGACTCTTCTTGCTGAGCACAGTATCTGTTTCAGCAGATGCAACATCATATTTTAACTGACTCTGCCTGAACATAAGCTCAGCAAACACTTGTGGCTAACCGTGGTTTGCTTTTGCATGTGCGCGCCTTCTTTCTCTGGCTGAATCATTCCATTATTGCTGAAAAGGTTCTGAGGCAAAACACCTGTCTCTTTCTCCTCACAATTTACTGTGTTGACATATGGCAAAGCATCAGACAAAGATTTCACATTGTCTGTGTGCCAAACATAACCTTTGATGTGTTCATTAAAAATACAAGAACCATTAAGAACTCTGTTTACTATTTCAGAAAGCTCACCTGTGCAAGGGGATGGAGATAAAATGTTTAATACAATAAATAGATACAGTGACATTGTTTGTGTCGTAGCAACAAATTTGACCTCCTCTTAATGTTAGTAAAAGAATATAAATTAATGGTAACCTCATTAGAGTGAAGTCTGGCTCTTTTTCGCCACTAAATATTTATTGGTTTCAAGCTCAGATTGTATTATTCACGACTACTTCACTTTATCTAATCTGTAGTTACCGATAAAGCAGATAAATTAAGAATTAAGAGACATATATTTGACCAAACAAGAATTTCATATTTCTATAAAGAGAAATACATTATAAGTATATAATGTATACTTATAATGGGCCGATGTTAAGTAGCATCGGCCCAGAACCCGATGTTACTTAATTAAAAATGAAAGATTTAGAATTTTTTTTCACTAAGTTTCTACAAACATGAAATATCAAGGGAATCACACGGATAGCAATATGCTGTTCAAATCTTAATTTTACATCAGTTCTACTTTGTTTTCATTTTTTTTTATTAAAGCAATTAATTAACCATATTCTAAACTGAAACAGTGCAAATTAAAATCTGCAAAGTCTTGGCTGCGTTTGTATTCAGCATAAATAACAGTGTTCTGTCAAGACTCCACAGATTTACTAGAAAACACTGATCAACAAGGAAAACATAAGGACCAAAGAAAATAGCAGACAGGTCATGGATGAAGATGTGAAGAAGTGTCAAGTGGACTTGGGTTATAGAAAAAAAATTCTAAAGTTTTAATGTGTCAAGTTCAATCCATTATCCACAAATGCAAAAAGTTTGGTACAACTGCAAACTGCAAACCTACCAAACACATGACTCTCAACCTGATTTGAGAGCCATGTGTAAACATTAATACTGCACATAACCCTGAGCATACCACTCCCAACTAACACACATGATTTTGGTAGCATCATGCTATGGGGATGGTTTTCATAAGGTAAAGGAGGCTGGTCAGAATTAATTGGACAATCTGCAACGCTAAATAAAGAACAATCCCTGAAGTAACACTGTGAGAGACTAAAAAGATTTGAGTCTGCAGTATAAATATGCAGTTAAGGTAAAATTTAAAATAGATGTCCATGCAGTCTATCTGAGCATGTGGTACTTCGCAAAAAACTGAATAAAAATGTCACGCTCTATATTTGCAAAGCAGGAAGTCAGATTTGAAAAAGAACAACATGAGTTAAACAAAATTTCAACACAAAATTGAACATTCAGCATTAAACACAATCAGTGACCTCAGTTCAGTTTTGTAATAAAGTCCAACAATAAAAAGAATAGTTTCAGTAAAAAAAAAAAAAAATCTTCTGAGTATGCGTGACTTTTTACTACTATAACTTGAGGAATACATTAAATAAAACAAAATCATAATACAGAAATCAATGTACTAAACACAAAGAGGGTTTTTAAGAGACCTGAAAATAATTATGTTTTCAACAACAGCTCACTATTTCTAAAGAGTTATGATAACTTTTTGGCCAATGCTGCATATTTTATTCAAATTTATACATTATGTTTCAGCCTTTAGTGATTAACCTTTAGTTTGCTTGCCACTAAGTTGCTGAAAATCCATTTTTTCTGTAAAACACAAATATGTAACTGCATTATGCCACAACACTGTGAAACAGTTGTTAAAATTAACGTATTGTTAAAGGCAGAATAAAGAATACACACAGATAAAACTGACAAAAGAAAATGTTTCACACATTTTAATGTTTGATAAAACAACAGAATAAAAAAAAAACAATAATCAGGGTAATACACTGTTGCTTGGGAATGACTAAAGCCAGCAACACACAGTTACAATGCCGGTAAACTAATATAATGAATCTTACTAGAAATCCAATAACATTTCAGCTCCCTGAAAATCATGCACATCCAAGACAGAGGGGCACTGGGACAGATAAATGCCAGGAAGTACCTCTTAATTCCAACCGCAAATCAAATACAAATGGAATACATCTACAGGCTCAGTATTTTACATTCCAGTTACACAGTTAATATTAGATCTACTTTAGTTTATATTTACTTGTTTGTTTTCAATTTAGATTCATATTTTAAATAACTACCCCTTATTGAAGTTGTGCCCACCTGTATTCTGTGATGTGTATTTTGTGCTACTGAAGAGTTTTATTTTGCCATTAGGACAAAACATGTTTTAATTTTAAATTATTTGATGAAGTTTTAGTCCTTTGTTCTATTTTTGGTAGCTTATTTTGGGTGCACTCAACTGAATTTTATGATATTTTGCCTGTGCCTTTTATTTATTGTTCTGCATACTGTACACCAATATGCATCTTGGCCAGGTCTGATTTGAAAAATAGATTTTGTCTTAAGAGACTTTCAGGTAAAATAGTGGTTAAAAAATGTAATTTTTTCCTACCAACTCTACCCAGTTTCTTTGTCCTTTCTAAGGAAAATAATCTTCTCAGCATGATGCTGCCACTGCAGGATTCTCCATGTGAATTATGTTCAGAATATTATAGTTTTCAGATTTAAAAGTCAAAACAATTTTACTTTTGTGTTCTGATATCTGTTCCCGTGTCTCATATTAAATATGGGAAACTGCAGATGAAACTCCTGGCTTTGTTACAACAATGGCATTTTTTATGCCACCCTTGTGTGAAAACCACATTTGTGGACTGCATAGATTTTTTTTTTTCTCCTGCTGTCATCATATTCTCCCACATATGGGATCTCTGCAACCCTCTAATCGCTGACAGGCCCTGTAAGGGTGTTGCTGGACCTGTCAGTTTAGGTGTATGAGCATGTCCTGGTAGGTTTTCAGCTGTACAATGGTCTTTCTGTTTTTTTAAAAAAAACAGATTTAAAAGTGTTCAGGAATATGCTCAAAGTTTGGATTGTTGTCATATACTATAATCACTGCTTTCAACTTCTCCCCAAGCTTAACTTTGATGTGTCTGGTGTGTCTCTTGGTCTTTATAGTGTTCTTTGTTCACTAATGTTTTCTAACAAACCTCCAAAGACTTCACAGAACAGCTGCATTTTTCTGAGGTTAAATCACATACAGATGCACACATTGTGACTTCGGTGTTTTTAAGGAAATTAAAAAGAACATAATGCACATCCCCCTTTTCAGTTTTATTTGCTGGAAATATTGAAACATTTGTCGTTTTTAATACATTGTAGTCTGTGGTTGTGACAAGATAAAATGTGAAAATCTTCGAGGTGTATTAATGCTTTTAGAAAGTATTACCCGTCTTTGTGGATGAGTGTTGTATTTAAATGCAAACCTTAAACATGAATTTCCTTCTATTTTATATGCTAAAAACACAAGATGAAGACAGAAAGAACTTATGTTGTAAAGTGACAACCAAAACAAGTGCTTTACTTTCATATATTTATTGTCCTTGCCTAGCTTTAATAATTTACCATATTACTTGTACTTAATGTTTCTTTAATGTGTAGTCTTTAAAATTATACAGACTAACTATTCCCATATTTAAATAAATAAATAAATAAATAAATAAATAAATAAATAAATAAATAACTTTGGATCACCTGTGACCTTTGTTCACAATTAGGACCATGCCATATTGCCTGATTATCTGCCATTGAAAGAAACGGAGACTGAAAGAAACTGTCAGCAAATTGTTGTGTCACAACAATTTGCTGACAGTTTTCCTATCTTTCAACTTTTCAACTTGTTGAATCAAGATAATGACTTATTACCTTTTCCGTAACATAATAATGTTCATACATTTACGCTAACGCTCCTGACTAAACAGGTTTTTCCCCAGCTTTGCTTTTATTTCGACACCTGGCTCGGTACAAACAAGTCTCAGCATTCTATACCAAGCGCGGAGGCTTTACGCAAGCTGCAGCACGCAAGTTGGTGACGTAACATGAACACGTGGGTTTGTTATTACAGGAAGTAAAGATGGCGGCTCAGTCCCTACTCTCAGAGTCTGTGATCGGATGGTCAATTTTCACTGTTGTTCTCCTGGTAAGCACATCAACATCACTTTTGGTCCCCTTATAAATTGCCACATATTTTAATTAGACTCGTTTTCCCGACGAGTAATTCGGTTTTATGCTATCTACGCAATGTAGCTTCAGCGTATTAACGTCACTACTGGATTTGGATTGGCTTTAGCCATGACACACTTTCAGGCTCTTTAAATGTTTCGTTGTTGGACTTGGTATTTGTCTTCTTTTAAATCGTTAAAGACACAACAATGTGAAACGTCGCAGTTTCCCGAATGAACCTACGACTATTCATGTTTAATTGTTTTATTACATAGCAAAATATGCGCTTGTGGAGGATCTTCGTCAAGATTTAGGCGTTATTTTCCTCTGATGTCATTCACAGTCACACCGCTGAGAAAGGAATGCATTGTCGTGAACAAATTACCTTTGTATCTCTGTCCACTTTTCAGAGCGCTCTCATCTCTTATTTGGATGCAAAGCCTGCGTCATTACCTGGCAAAACAAACAGCCAGAGGCTTAAAGCTGCAGGCCTTTAATTGATTGAGCTTGCCTGTGAATGGCAGACCTTGATATTAAGTAGCTGTTGTTAGCAGTGTCCTCACTTGGAGCAGTTTGTGTCTAGAATATGACCTTGCAATTTTGAAGGTTTAAATTTAAAGCCTGGCAAAGTTTCTCTTTTTTTTAATTGTGGGTTGTCTGTTGATACCCTAGTAGTTTAAAATGGTGTCACTGGATTGTTTAATTTACTTAAACCTACGTAAAATTTTTGTAATGTAATTTCTAAAATAAATAAATAAATAAATGAATTTCTGCTTTGTATAAATCAGTCGTTCTTTTGTTTTCTTTTAAACCACAGTTTTGTTACTGATCCTGGAAAATCAGTTGGCTCTGAACAGCTTCAGATAGGCTTCTCTGTATCTGTAGACGTATGGACTCCCCACTTGTTTCAACACTTTGATAACATTCCTTTCTAGTTTCTACTCTGATATCCATGCACTTTTGCAACCTGAAAGCGTGTCTGGGTAAAAGGTCAAACCCCTGTCTTCTAAATAAAGTATGATTACATTGAATCTTCCAGTTTCATAATTTTTTTACTGGATTCTAATAAAAATATCTGTTGTTTGAGTTCACCATCATATCTGGATTTTGTATATTTTTCAAAATGCTGATGCAGTACTGTCACCACTCTTGCTGTGTTATCTACTCTGTCTCAAAAAAAAAGACTTTAGTCTTGAAAAGCTGAATCTTTTCAGTTATTTTAGTTTTAATTTAAAAATAAAAATATGCAATGTTGTTTTGGTTTATTCCTAATCATGCACATCCCACATGTTGCTTGACATTTCTTCTTTATTCACAGCATTTCAATGTTTTTTTCCACATTTTCTCATTCTTTATGTTGATTCACGTAAATAAATCCTTCTATCTAACATTCTTTTTTTTCCTGTTTGATTTATATTAACTCTTTTGAATGTACACATGATAGAAGCTAAAAAAGACATTTTGTGTCAATATTTGTTTATTTCGTTTTCTGTGATTTTCACTGAATGTACCGTAATATTTCTGAATCATCTTCACTGCAAATTTTTTATTTATTTTTTCCAGGTGATCCTGGCTTTCTGCTGGATCTACATTCGCAAATTTCAGAGTCGACAAGATAGTGAAGTTGTTTCAACAATCACAGCAATATGTGCATTGGCCATTGCTTTGATAACTTCAGCTCTCCTCCCAGTGGACATATTCCTTGTTTCCTACATGAAGTATCCCAATGGTACCTATAAGGTTAGTGTCTGTTCTGTTAAGAGCCACCGTAAAATCAGTTTCAAGTTGTTGACATTTAGTATATTCTTAATGAAACATTTTTCTTAGTTAATTTTTTTCTTGAAAAGGTAAAAGTTAAATGTATTTCTTAATCCATTATTTTCTTCCTGTACAGTGTTTTCAAATCCAGGCTTCGAGGGCTGGTGTCCTGCAAGTTTTAAATGTGTCTCTGGTTCAACACACCTCAATCAAATGGCTGAATTAACTCCTATGTATGCAGTCAAGTTCTCCAAAGTTCTCCTAATGACCTGATTATTTAACTCAGGTGTGTTGAAGTAGAGACACTTCGAAAACTTGCAGGACACCGCAAAGAATTTGACGATCTTTGCCATAAATTGAACAAATAACCAACCAAAAAACTGCTTTGATGATTGCTGCTGTGGTTCTGGTTGAATAAAAAAAAAAGAAAAAAAAAATCTGTTTTCATATTTTTGTCTAACTTATGAGGATAACAATATGTTCTCCAAAATAAGTACTGGCTATAAAGAATAAAATACATATTGCTTTTTAAATTGCTTTTCAAGATCTGAAAGAGTTTTACATATTTACTTAGCAGAAATTTATTTAAATTTAATTTATCATTTGATATATTCATACTGCAGTTTGTGCTTTGGCTGTATCTCTCTGTTTGTTGTTGAAACCAAATGCTTAAATACAAAGTGTAAAAATATATACATTTATTTCTCACTGTCTGACTTTATGTATGACTAAATCTTTCCTGTTGTAGGTCAGTTAGGATTATTGTGTGTGTGGTTAATGCCAGAATAATGAGATAATTTTTATTACTTTCCTCAAATTCAGATATGTCTATGTACCAACATTACTATTTCTTTTAAACATTATTCTAAAGCCTAAAAGGTTGTGTGTTGGTTTTGTCGCCTTCTGATTGGTTAATTCACGACATACAAGCTAACTGTTGTCCCAAAAGCACACAAACACTCTTTGTATGACATCATGCAAAAACCATTAAAAAAAAAATAAATAAATAAATAAAAAAAAAAATCAGATATCAGGAAGAGCTTTGCAGACCTACACTAATGTGGTTCATCTGTTGAAACAACTATCCACAAGTATAAACATCATGGATATAGATTCTGTGTCCCACAGATAAACATAGTTTGTTGTGAAATGTGCTTATGAACCCAAGAACAAAACCAACAAGCAGCTGATTGCTGAAGCTGGTAAAAGAGTGTCAAAATTCACAGTGAAAAACTACTATGCTGACATAGATTTGAGAGAAAGAAGCTATAATTCACACAGGAACAAAGGCCCTAATTTCTGAGGACATGTGCTGTTGTCTGAAGAAGCTAAAGGTTTTTGACTTAATTTACCATGTATACTTATTATCGTGGCAGAAATGACCTCCTTTCATATTGCTTTAATCAGTAATTTGTGTATTCTTATGTTTATCTAATCACATTCTCTCACCCTAAAACTAACTCTTGTCTGTTGTTGTAACATGTTGCCTTTCTATGAAGCTTAAAAAAACTTTTTTTTCTTGTTTTGCAGCAATGGGCTGCAAACAATGAGACAAGAGGACAAATTGAAGCCACTGTGCTGTATGGTTATTACAGTAAGTGTGTTCTACTGAATGTTAATGGCAAAACACAATGAATACATGTTTATTTACAAGTAAATAAATATTTACTTTGAATCTATAAATAAATGTATCCATATAAGAGCTGACATTATATTTTGTTTTACATAAAGGTGGGGTGTGTCATGTCTTGTGATATCAGCGCTATGCTGTTTTCGGATCGATGGTCACGCCGGTTCAATTTTAATAACACTTGGTACCCGTCTCATGTAATCGTTGTTTCTTGGGAGGTTAGCATCCAACATATGGGATTCATGCTAGCATTATATTTTTCACAGTGGTGACTCAGTTGCACTCAGGGTTTCTATATAGATCTTTATGGCAGAAGTAGTGCAAAAACAAATCCATTAGTGTATTATAAAATCAGTCTTGACTGAAGTTTTCTTTATGGAAGTAAGAAACCATATACAATATGTGAAGCTTGTTTGAAACCCTGCAATTCCAGTAGTTATTCTAAAAGTCTATTTCATGTCTCATCATGCTATAAGAAAGAATTTGAGCCATAACACTCTCTTTATAATTAAAGTAGTACTTGACATGTTTTCCTTTTTAATCGACATCTTCAGTTCTGACAGAAACATGAGCAAACTATTTGCGAGAGTACAATTGCAGTAACTTTGCAGGCGACCTGCTGTAGCTAAAATTGAATTAAAACCTTCCACTTAATCCATGTGAACTCCAAAGTGAGTGCTGCCTTAGAACTTAAGAAGCTTTAAAGAAAACTTCTTAAGAAGAATTCGTGATTTTGTTATGCTTCTCTGTCTTGGATAGGCGCTGCTGGGTTAGGAAGGGTTTATGTGGACATGGAGATTATACCCATTTATAGCTATACCTAGAATGGCTGCCTGTGTGAATTTGATGCCATAATTTAGATAAAACTCAGTGCATTTAAAGATGAGGTCAGAAATTAATCATTAGTTTTCTTCACCTGTGATTTAGAAAATTTTGCTGCGGTGAAAATACTGGTAAATGTCAGTTACTATGTATCCATATGCAGACACTGATATTGCACACAACAGAGCAGAAATGTCTTAAGATGAGATAAACTGCAAATACCAGTATGTATGTTAACACTTGGGAGCGGTGATGATTAGAGTCTAGCTACTGGGAGGAAGGATATATGGTAACGCTCCTTTATGTGCCTAGGATGCAGGAATCTGTCACTGAAGGAGCTCTCTAATTCAGCAACTGCTTCATGCATGAGGCGGGGAGACATTGTCCAACAGTGATATTATCTTAGCCAGAGTTCTTCTGTCTTCCACCACCTGCACTGGGTCGAGAGGGGATCCTAGTACAGAGTTGTCCTTCCTGATGAACTCATCTAAACATTTCCTCTCAATGTTTCATAAGCTACGACACCAACTTACTAGCTTTGCTGATGTCAGCTCAGATTCATAGAAGGAGCACCTCCTGCACTCCAAAAGAGTCTGATCGGACCCTTCATGTAAAGAACATCAGCGTTGTTAGTCCAGTCCAGATTATCATTTAGGCCAACACCTAGGTACTTATGAAAGTCCACTGTCTCAATGTCCACTCATTGGTCTCAGTGTGGTGCAAAAATCCTCCACCAGCTGCTTGGTTTTAGCCGAGTTGATCAGGAGGTGGTTCCGCTGGCACCAGTCCACAAAGTTCCGTACTCACCTGTGAAGAGGGTGACTATGGCAGTGTCATAGGAGAACTTTTGTAGATGTCAGCATGGAGACTTAACAGAAAAGTCTGTAGTGTAGTGGGTGAAGAGCAATGGTGCCAGCACCATTCCCTATGACCATTCTGTCAGGAAAAAAAGCCCAGTGTCTTTGCATACTGGCCAGTGAGGTAGTCCAGTATTCACTGGGACAGAGAGTGGTCCACTACTGACAGCTCAAGCTTGTCGCTTAGAAGCCCTGGTGGGATGATGATGAAAGTGCTGGAGAAATCAAAGAGCGTGATCCTCCTCAGGCTCCTGCAGGTGGGTCAGAGCTCAGTTCAGGAAGTAGAAGATAACATCAGCCATCCCAATGCCAGGCTATTAGGTGAACTTCAGCAGGCACCAAGAGGTGTAAATGACTGAGGATGTTTGGGCAGCAGGAGAGACTGGGCTGAGGGAGGGCTGGATGGCTGATCAAACCTGTTTTGTAAGGTTTTCTGTAGAATGTTTAAAAGCTGGTTATTTTTAATAAAATATAATAAATCAGTTTTTTTACATTCAACCTGAAACGTTTCAGTTTCAGTGTATTTGCTGTTGTCTCCCATAGGTAACCAATTATTGTAATCTATGTATTTACAGGCTTTTGTATTCATGCTTTACTATGCTTTTCTTGGGACACCAAACTATTCACATTGCCGTAACTTCAACATGTGGGCTGACGGTTTCATCAAGTGTGTAATGATGCTTAGGCTTTTCTGATGTTTATTGTGACTGGTTAGAAACTTAATCTTCTTGTGCAGAAAGTCAGAACAACGAGAGAAATCCTGAAATCACAAACTGGTAATCAAGATTTGTTGATTGTGTTCGTGTCGTTTTGACAGAGTCACAACCATGGTTTTGGCAATAGGTGAAGGGCAAGTGTCATTTTAGAACTCTTGCCTTTCCCACTTGTTGATTTTCTCTTTATTTACAGCCTTCAATAGAAAACATAAAATTACATGCTCCTTACTGGAATTTTTGCTACTTAGTAATGGAATTACAATTAGCAGTGATCTAAAGATTGAATGGTTTATTTTTTAGCTCACATAAAACATGATTGCCTTTTAAATTTATTCCATGCAGGATGTTGTTTGTTTAATATGCTTTTTACAGGCTTACTCCCAAGGTACACTAGTCTTTTATGTTGAAACTAACAGGCAGTTAAAGCAGGGGATTTTTCTTTGATGCAGGTTAGTTCTCTGAAGCTTTGGCATATTGTTCCAGTGTTTAGATCTAGCTTTTCTCCATGGCTTTTTACTGCGTTTTGCATGTTTTCCTGTAGACGCATAGCGACACATAAAGTCTCTTAATGGGTTATAAAACTAAACTAGCTTTTGTTTATTATGGCTCTGTCTTGGGTTTAAGTTTCTATCATTGCCTTTTGTCCCTTTAATTGCAGACGTTATTGTTTTCTACATGTGCTTTGATTTGCCATTGTTGCTTCTTAATGTTGTACGCAACATTTCAGTAAACATCCCATTTTAAAATGTGCTGGTATAAATAAATGTGAGTTAACTTGATTATTCTATATACATCCTCTGATTGCTCTATATACAGTCTGTAAAGTTTTCTTAATCTGCTGTAAACTTTACCGTAATCCGTGTTAATCATCCTGAACATCTGTAATTTTTGCAGCATTTTCATGGTTACGTTTGTGCTCTATGCTGTGAAGCAAAAATATTAAACTGCCTCCACAGCAAAGAGACAGTTTCTAAGTGATGCTGTGCACTTCAGCATTATTTGTTATTATGTGTTTTTTGCTTTTTATTTGGGCTTAAAACAAAGCCAATTTGCCAGATTCACTCCTGCTATGATTTGAGTCTTTTTTTTTTTCCTCATTAATATGTGAGCTTGCTAAATCCACACAACTTTGAGGTGCCAGCTGTCTTTTCCCATCTGATTAAAATGAACTTGGAAGGCTGAAACTTAAAATTGTTACTTTTTTGGTTAAACTCGGGAGACAGCTTAAGATGAACAGATTTTAAAAGATATGGCCAAATATTGAAAATGAGATTCCTTTAATATAAAGTCATAAACACATTCAAAATGTCATATCAATTAAGAACATAGCCTGCAAGCCCCCAGTCCAAAGTTTACTTACCCCCAGCAAGGCTCATCCCTTTATCCCTGTAGGAGAAATTGAGTGGTTAAAAAACAAAAACCTAGCAGGACCAAGCTCTTCCTGCAGAGAAAATCATATTAAATTTAAATCAATCAGTCAGCACCCTTTATAATAGCCCCCCACCCCCAAAAGTTCTGTCCAAATTTGAAAATATCAACCACCCCCACTTCCAAAAAAAGAGAACAGAAATGTGCACGTGACATGCACATTTACATGCACATTCTCTCATTATTTGTGTAATTTATTATTTCATAAGAAATTTGCTTTCTAATCAAGGCAAAAAAAACCTGAATCTTTTTACAAGTTCACGATAGTCTGATTTAGATTTTATTCTACTTTGGAAAATATTTGTCAAGGTTAGGATTTATGTGCTGCCTTAATGGAAAAGATGAAATAAATGTCATTATGACCCTGTAAGTCTATTTTTTCCCCACACCTTTTAAATTTTGTACAAAATCTGACATCATTTTGACTTTTTTCTTTTGTCGTTTTTTTAGAAGCATCACTTTGATATTTGCCAGTAGGTGGAGACCAACTTCCATGTCAAGTTATGCACAGCTTTATTTCCAATTAAGCATTTAAGGTTAAGTTTTCCTCCAGGACACAGCTGTGTCCATTTGTATTTCACAAACGGTGTAATTGCAGGGTTGACATAGAGTTTTATACGTCCTCTGGTGAAACATGCTTCCCTCCAGAGTCAACTGATTTGTATTCACTGACGATCACAGTTAATAAGCATGTGAATGCTCAGTGATTTGAAGAGCTTTTGGCATAATTCACTTACTCTTTGAATTCACATATTGTTTCAGACAGTGGTCTTTCAATTATGTCTTGCAATTTAATGTTTTGTGCATGAACAAAATTATATAAATGATGGATTTCTTTTTTTCCAGCAACATTCTCTACTGTTGCATAATTAGCTACAAGAGTTAGGACTAAAGATGTTTTACTATTGGTTTGGCTTTCATCAGCACTCTATTCTTCATTTTTACCATCGCTCCCTTCGACCAGGGACATCTCAGGTTGTTATTCTCAGTTGAGATGACAGCTGGGGACATTTTTCAAACTTAAGCTTCCTAAGAAATAAAAACAATGTCAACATTTTCAGTAGAGGCACATTTCATTCTAGGGTATTAACAAGGGAAAAAAATATATTTCTATGAAAAATTAGCTCAATTTCTGACAAAATTAAAAACCCTTAGTAAACAAAAATAAAATCAACAACTTGATTTCTAACAATGTCTAATGATGCTGTAGCGAATTACTCTTTCAAAAGCTATTATTCAGATCCTCTATGAAATGCGGTTGGGTGAATTTTTTTCTTGGCTAATGTGTCATTCAATGTTCTTGAAGAGCCTGCCGTCCATACACACACTAACTATGGGTTCCACTCATAATTTCATGACAATAACTGTCTTTCCCCTGCCAGTTTTTCTACTGACCTTCGTTTTGATACTTGGCATTACACCACACAGATGTTGAGGTGTTTTGAGCTTAAATGTGAATGCATAGCTGTTGAGTTGGAAAGCAGATTTCCATTTTGCTTTCTGAAGATGTGACTGGAGTTGAATCATGTGGAGACAGCAGAACTTATTTGATTTCAAAGTGAATGATGCGCAATGAGAACATTATAAAGTATTTTTAGCCAGTTATTGATGATTTGTTGATTGTGCATACATATCGTGAGTATCTCGTGGTGTATGTTCAACTTATGAGCACACGATTGATCAAAGACATGAATCAGCTGCGAGAAAAACCTAAAGAATTCTTAATTCCGTATAATAAATCTATTTTTTTATTTAATAAATTGAATATCAAACAAATGCCAGTGGAACAGGTATCTAAATTTAACTTGACATTGGGGGTGACTGTCTGCTACAGAGATGCCCACATCCTTTTATACAACATGCTTTTGTGATCTAGCATAAAAGGTTAGCTTTCAAGCTTGAGGTTTGTCCACTTTTACATTTCCTCTGACTTTTCAGTACTTCAAAGCAGTGGTGCATAAGACCCTTAAGCAACAGGGCAAAATACCCTGGGCCTCCTGAATAAATCATTGGCTTTCTCTTTGCCTTGTCTCAAAGCCATTTAAGAAAAGTAGCGAGACAGGAGGCAGTCCTTGTGCACACTACAATAACTTTGTTTTTGTCAATAATAATGTGCCTGCCAACATATGTGGACAGATTTCACTGAAAGCTGGTAGCTTTGTGTCTTCAAAGAATTCCTAAAACTACTGAGAATTTTCTGTTTTACTTTGAAGAGCAGCTTTGGGTGATTCAGAGAGGCCTTAAGTAAAAAAAAAAAAAAGACATAGTCAAGCACACCAAAAAAATAAAAGGCTATTTTTTGATGATATAATTAAATGCAGTTCAATTCAATTCAGTTTATTTATATTGCACCAATTCACAACAAACATCATGTCTAGGGCTCTTACCAAAATAGTCAGTTTAACCCAGTCATACAAACAGACTCAAGGTAAGTTCATTTCAACTTGATCCTAGTCATCAGACGATGAAGTTAACTTCTGTAACTGCACAAAGACATTTTTTTCTTTAATTAACTAAAACAATAAAAACAAATCTCAGGGTGACAAGTTGTGGAAAACATGCTCTTTGTATATTATTATTTTAAAGCTATTTCCATTTTGTTTGTTTTGATACCTGTTTGGGCTCAGTGACTTCTCAAGGCTCCATATTATGACTACAGATCAAACTGCAGTGCTGCTTACCTCCAGCTATTAGACATTATTAAGTGGAGTAATATCAAATCTCCTTGAGGCTGACTAAGGTTACATAAAACGATTTTTAAACTCTTTACATGTCAAAGCAGTAGCAAAACATCCAGCTTGGTAAGACAAGACAGAAGGTAGAAATTGCAAGGGTGAAATCAAAAATGTATTTAATATAAAGGGCTATTACTTTATTGTGTAAAACATCTTGTGTGTCATTTTGTATTTTGAAAGAAATTGTAATAAAGAAAATACAAATATTTTTCAACAAGCCATGTAAATTAATGATTATATTATTGCATTTTTTTTCTTTTCAAAAATAATTAAACACAGAGAACTGTATAACATCCGCTTGTTATTTCAGTAGATTTCAATCTATATAACACACAAACACATAACCTAAATTAAAAGGTTAAGGGGATTCAATTATTTAGCAGTGCTATTCTGTCAAAGGGATAAATGGGCTACGTTTTAATAGTGATAATGCATTTTTTCCGGTAGATGATCTGCATATAGAGTAATGACCGATTCATAATAATTCAATATGACCTACTCTCTTTGTATGTTAATATTCATGGTGTTATGATTAATTTTACTCAGTACTTTAACCTGCAGGCATACATCAGCAGCTGCATACTGAGCATAGTTTGCATTTATTGGCTCTTGGCATCATCCGCGACTCGGTTTGTCTGGCTGAAAATGAGTGCTAATGGATACACTGGTGAAGCAATGAGCATGTGCATATTGAAAGCAATGCCCTGTCACGATCACAGCTGGCAAAAGGCAAACCTTCTATAACGGCAACATTCATTTTCCTGCAGCAGAGAGAGAACCTTTTTTCTGAAAATGGTTCATTTTGGAGAGAGAGGTGTTTCTACATGCCTGGAGCGCACTTTTTTTTTGTCATTAGTGTGGCTGCTTTGTTGAAGTATGCTACTGATCAAAAATATTAAGCAGTCGTTAAAATGATTTTACTTGTTTGTCTCTTTTTCTCCGTGGTTTTATTTTTCATGTGTTGGGCTCATATTCAGGACTGAAACTAATTACACTATTAAGTTGAAAGCATGTATATCCTTTGTAAATGTCTTACAAAATAAACAGTTTGAATCGTTTTGATCTTATTTGAGACTTGTGGCCAAATGGTAAAGCTGAGATCGCGTTAATATCTGTAAAACCCGTCCTTATAAAAGCTGTTAAAGTTTCAAGGAAAGAGAAAGCGGTGCTGTAAGTTGTTTGCATTCATTTGCATTTGTTTTTATTGCTTCTCGTGCTAATGATTCACATTATCACCTCGGGGTGTTGAGCAAACCATGCCAAGTGGCTGATTACGTCTTTGTGACATGCTTTTCAGAGAGTTATTTTTGGATTGTCTGGACTGTCTTCCTTGACATCAGTTTGCTGCAAGACAAAAACGCCCCCATCTTAAAATGGCATTCTTCTATGAATGTTTTCTCTTGGTTTATTGCATCCACTTAATATAATAGGTCACCAATTTCAGTGGAGGGAAGCTGTTTTTTTTGTTTTTTTTCCTCTGCTGCAGAGAACTTTTTCTTTTGCTATAGTAATGGTCACCTCTGACGTGGAGATGGATACTATCTGCTTTGTCAAATAGGATTAAACAGTATTAATCCCTGCACTGGCAGGCTAGGTCCTTCACCACACGCTTTTTAGGACTAGACAGTCTTCTGGTCTAAACCACATTGGATTTTTTTGTTTGTTTTTTTCAAATTGTTAACAGATGCAGACATACTCATCTTACCAACAGCATATAATCTGAATAACAGAGAAGGGGATTTGTATTAGACTGGCAATTTATTTCAGTATGAATCTCAATTTGTTTCTCATTATATTGAGTAAATGGGTGAAGCCAGGTTTTCTCTCACAAACCTTTTGTTTGTAGGGTGTTTCCAATTCATAGTTTGCAATGGTAAGTCAGCTCCTAACTAATATATAATATTTCCAGCAACCTAGGCAGTCATATTTCAGACTGCACTTAGCATCTGGTTTTTGTCAAGGCTATCAAATAAATAAGACCTTTATAAGACTCTGCGATCAGTGTGACATGAAGAAACCTGTTAGTCTGGGATGTCTTGGTCCTGAATTGGATATTTAGGTATATTTCTTAAAGAATTCAATAAAATCATTCGGTTTTGCACCAAATGATTTTGGTGCACATCTTCTACTCAGCTTCACAGTGCGTCAGAACACACAAAACACAAAGTGAGTGAATGAATAAAAAAACATCAGCGTACTTTATAAAACTATTTCCAAGGGGAATACTTCCTGCTTTAAGTTGTAGTATATTAAAGTTATCTGACTGTCGGATAGCTTTGCAATTTGCCAAATGTTTTTCAATAGATCTAAACACTGCAGCTGGTATGTTAAATGGGTATGTGGCTGTAATAAAGATCTTAATGACATAATTTACCACTTGAAAAGGAAACTGGCATTTAGTTTTAGTAAATTTTATTTGAAAAATATATTGTGACTAATTTTTACCCTTTCTTTGTGTCCCTGTAGCTCTCTACTCCATAATACTATTCTGTGTCTTCCTCTGGATCCCCTTTGTTTACTTCTACTATGAAGAAAAGGATGACAACAATGTAAACAAATGTTCGGTAAGAATATGCCTTTGTTTCCCTGCATGCAGCACTGCAGTTCACTTATAGGTCGTTTTCAGGAATACATTTTTTTTTTTGTCATTCTACCAGATCTGATCAAAAATTGTTAACATCCCCAAATTTCTGGCAACATTCAGACATGATCTTGGATCCTCAGTCCACTGGTTTGGAATTTTAATTTCATAACGTTTAACCCATTTGTCTCTTAAAAGGTTCACCCTATGTTTACAGGGCAACACATTTTGTATTTTTTTCTACCTCAGTACTCAAAGTTGCTTATCAACGAAGTGACAGGCATTCTTGCAATTTTGCAAAGTTTGTATAGAATGCTACATTCTACATACATATGTGTGGAAATAAAAAGGCAGACTGACAACTGTCCGTACCTACCAATACTCATGTTGACTGAATCCAACTTTTCTTTACGAACTACTATTTCGATACATGAAATAACAGCATTTAAAATTTTTCTTCTTTTTTGGTCTGGTTTCTAATTAATAATCTACTATATAAGCCAAGTCAATTCCATACCAAGTATTTCAGAGAGTAGACTGTAAGTCAGACTCCATATTTTAGTTTAAACTGTGTCTATCATCTTATATTCATCATTAGCATAACTTGCATAGCTAGGTCAGACAAAGGTCAGAATTTCCAAATTCAGCATGTTTTCAAACGGACAAATGGTGAGAACTCAACAGGATGAAACACAGCAACGTTGCCATACTAATTTCAATCTTCCTGTTATCTCTTTTAAAGAGGCTTTCTGTCAGCCTGAATAAACCAGAGATGAGTCGAATCAAGTCATAGAAAATATAGTTTTTGTTCATAATTAGTTTCATACATCATACATTTTTTAAAGTGAGATGTCAATCCCAGTTCTGAGTTCCAACATCCGAGGTAAATAGAACGCAGCAAAAGCCCGACTAGTGGGAGCAGTAATTTACCACACTTATCTCAACAAGAGGTAATGATGTCCACTGCTTTATGATTTAGGATGGTTACTTATTTTGTTTATTTTTAATGAGAGCATCTATATCGATCATTTACCTCATAGTCTGCCTATAAAACCCTCTCTTACAGAGGAGAGGTTGGAGTTTCAGTAGGTGGGTGCTTCACCAAATCTTTCACACAGTGGATAAAAGGATAAGTTTGTTTTCTGTGAATAGTAGTAACTCACCTTTGGCCATGATTTCTAGTTTTTAATCCCGTTCAGATAAAACTAAATATGTTGAGTAGGTTTTTTTTTTTTTTTTTTTTTTTTTGGTTTTTCCTTTGGTTATTGTTACATGTGTGATTTTGAATTGAAAGTCCCCTCGCTTGCAAAAAAAAAAGAAAAAAAAAGCAGTTGGCAGTTAAAAAAAAAATTACTTTCAATTGCATTGACTTCTAGTCCTCGTTAGAATTTTTTTAAAGCCTCCTTACTAAGTTATTATAAACATTACTGGAATTTCTGCTTGTTTTGGTAACTCAAAAATCAATGTGCATCCCTAATGCATAGATGCAAATAAATATTCCAAGCTTAAGAAGAATTGCTTAATGTGACATTATTAGGTTTTGCACAGTATAAGACTAAATGACTGCTTACTTGTATGGCTTTTTGTTTAAAGTTTAAGAAATAGTACATTAATAGCCACAGGCAATTCTGATTTGCAGCTATCAGGATTATCTGTGCCTAATACTGACTTTGTTCACTTCACTAAATACAGTTTAAGTTTGAGATTTTTTGTTTGCATAATTTTCAAGTATCTCTTTGTAAATAAATTCCAGGAAATGAACTATGTCATGCAGTTTTTTTTTAAACACTTGAGAGCAAAACGGAAATAAGAATTTGCAACATGATTACAAGAAGAAACAACACAGGGCTGTCAAAAGACCAAGAAGACTGAACTGTGAAAAAGACCCGAGAACATTGAGACATTTAGTAAACGTTTCATGACAGCAGTCTACATTGCTTTCGATGCCTCAGTTGAAAACAATTTGCCCATCATGTGGAGCAAAATTTAAGGCAGATGGATCAAAACCAGGTAATAGTTTGACTAAAATTCACTGTGATGAAAACATGTTGTTCAGCCTTGTGCCACTTTATTCAGTCGTCTGTTTTAGGTCCTTTTATTTTAATTTTGCAGATGACATTTGTTTTAAACGCCTCTCTCTGGAAGTTTTTTTCGAGTGAGTGATGGTACAAATCAGTAATTAGTGAGCATGATCCATCAGCCACCGCAATGTACTGCTCTCCTTGCCATGTGTCAGTTTTAAGCTGAGCGAGGCACTTTCTCGCAAAGATAAGAAGGTCTTTTGTGTCGGAACTTTAAAAAGCACCTTGAATGGCGCGGGATGTGAAATGCTATCTCCGCAAAGTCACACTGGATCTACGCCCACTTTGTCTTGCACACACTTGCTGTAGTCCTTATCTCAATGCAGTCTGAGCTTCTTATCATATTCACAGTGAATAATAATATTTCACTTCATGACCACGATTGACCAATTTAATTATTTCTTACATTACAGCAAGTGAAAAATGCTCTGAAGTACACGGTTGGATTTGTCCTCGTCTGCGTGGCGCTCCTTTTAATTGGGTGAGTTTTAGACTCGAATTGCTTCTTCTGCTTCACTACACAACAGGTAAAAGGGGTGTGAATGCATTATTGTATTGATAATGAGAAGAAAACCCTTTCAAACAACTAAAGCAATATTTGTCTGCCCACAATAAAACATCAAGAGGGGCGGAAAAAACCACCTCTGTTTACAAAAAGGCATATTTCGTAGATAGGAGTCTAAACTCAGTTATGCAAATCCTCATACCCAAATCACCTTCAGAGGGAGTATCAGACCTTCCCCCTGTGTTGATCTATATTGAATTAAGAAATGCAGTATGTACTGGCGCACATATTCAGTCATGTTCTATTTATCTTCAAATTTTACACAGGTTGCTTTCAGTAACACCAGGGAAACTTAATGGATTTCTTTGGGAGCTGTGACAGCAACATAGCTAGAGTCCAACCTGTGCGATTGAATGTGCTCTCTGAACCATAAAATGGGACTTTGAAG
Source organism: Poecilia formosa (assembly GCF_000485575.1). NCBI lineage: Eukaryota > Metazoa > Chordata > Actinopteri > Cyprinodontiformes > Poeciliidae > Poecilia > Poecilia formosa. The sequence continues at coordinate 1,636,570 of NW_006799954.1, read as the reverse complement.
GAAAGCTTATTTGCTTTGAGAAAATAAAGAGCACATGGCTATACTGTCTCACACTTAGAAGTTTAGAAGATGCAATGTAGAGCGAAGTCGTATAAATGCTCTTCTACTAAATAAACTGCAACTGTTGCCGCTTTATCCTGTCGGTGGTTGGTTTATTTGCTCTGAATTCTGATTGCGATGCTGAAATACCAAGAGGTCAGTGTCCAGTCAGTCGGTATTTAGTTGAAGTTACAAGGTCGGACAGCTGGACACAAGTTTCGTTTTAATACAAGTCTAGAGATCTTGGTGTTTTAAAAATGTAAATCTACTTTATAGGAGTTTGAAAAAAAAATGGTCAGGAATGGTCAGATGTTTTTTGTTTTTTTTTTGCTCAAACATTCTACACCAGGTAAAATAAGTGTGGAACACATCATACTTTTTTTTTTAGTGGAGCATGAAATTTACACCATTGTAAAAAAAAAAAAAAAGAAAAATCCTAAAACAAAAGTCCATAATTTATTTGTAAGAAATTGAAATGTCATAGATAATAAGTATTAAACACAGAAATAAAATAAACCATTGTCCTGTTTAACGGACCTAAACAGGTCCGTTAAACCTGTACTACAAGTACTACAAGTACAATGTAGTACTTGTGCCCATTGGAAGTACTACAATGGGCACAAAAAACTGAAAAACACATTGAAATTACTTATCAGTTATCTACACGCTCCAAAATCCACAGCATATTTTCTGGGTGAAAGCTTTGTTTTCTTGTGGCTCCCTTAATGGGTTTCAGCTGTCAGTGCGTAGGATTCCTTTGAATTTTCAAATTATGAAAAGTGTATTAATATTCAAAGAGGAGCAGTCTTTTTTTTTATTTATTATTTTTATTTTTTCAGAGCATTTGTTCCACTCGAGGCCCCACCTGGACAAAATTCCACTCAGTGGGAGAAAGTGCAGTACCTTTTTGAAGAGCTTGGCAGTCGCCGTAAGTACAGCCGCTATGAAACACACTTCCTGTAATTTTCAGCAAAACCTGAATTTTAAATATCTTCTGTTTGTTATAATTACCCTTGAAGCCCATTTATAGTTCAAATAAATTTTTCAACTTGACACCTTTTATTTCTTTATGCATTCATCATTTACTGTCTCATATTTTTCCTCAACTGCTACACAGCCTTATTGGTTCTTGTTATTTTTAGGATTTATAGAAATAGTTTGACTTTTGTGGCTTTTTCCAGTTTCTCTGTATGAACTGTAATTAATTTAATTTTAGTTTACGTCCTGTGAGCGCTTTATTGAGTATTTATATAAGGAGCAGAGGTGTGAGTCGGTGTTCTGTCTGTGACATTTTAGTAGTGTGGATGGCTGGCATTCACAACCGTGTGTTTCCTAGAAAATCATTACCTTAATGATGACACTTCTGAAAGTCTGCCAATATTTAAAAAAAAAAGTTTCATGAAAAAGACTGAAGGCTCAAATGGGTAAAGCAACACAGCTTTACAGAACCAGAGTACAATTACATTCTTATCATCTTCAGAGCCCACAGCCTTCCTGTTATCTGCTTTAACACACAGTCTCTCTTAGTCTGAACGAGCCAGACGTATCTCAATAAATCATAAAAAAATACAGTCTTCTATCCTTGATTGAGGGTGAGAGTTGAAATTGAACAATCAGAGCAACTTTACTTCAACGCCTTCGACTTGGTTGGTTCTGCTTTACTATTATGCCTTGTTTAGAAGTATCAGTTTAAAGAAACAGGACATGTGACCCGGTAGAAAATGCAGTTTCTTTGTAATGAGCGTTCCTTACCTTTTGTAGATTCTCAGAAATCATTATGAAATATCTCAGTGATACTGAAATTGGTGAACTTTCTTCTTTCTTCAGTAGCTACTTCCACATCAAAGAGAGTGAATGTTGTTTGCTCTGTCTATGAGTAACAAAAAGTGGATTTCTATAAATTGTCAGATTTTCATCATCATGATTTCACAGTGCATTTTAAGTAAGACTAAAAAAACATAATTTAATCATTAAGTTCTTTATTGATTACTACGGGATGTTTCTTGTTCAGTCATAACTGCTTGTCATCTTACCACATTTAAGTCATTTATTTTCTTTTTATTTGCACCTGTTAAGAGCTGCAACTAACCCTTATTAAATCTCCATATAAAATGTTATAACAGGAGTTTCCCCACAAATAATGGTTTTTTGGGCAGATTTAATCACAATTACTTCTAATATGAACATCTTCAGTTTTGATGTTTGTCCAGTATCATTGTTTACTGTCAAATTTGTTTTCCTTTAGCTAAAAGTCATATTTTAACTGAAATGACTCCTCTCTTGTGTTCACAAGTCAGAGTGAAAAAGACCATCTGGTGTAGGTTCTAGGCTCTTGACCTCTGGTCAATGCGACCATTTAATTCAGCGATCAACGGCTTTATAAACATTGTGCCAACAACAAAAACAATTCTTAAAAAGGGTACAGTAATTCAATAAATACTAAATTAAATATGTTATGCATTGTCATATACAATACAATATATTCTGGAACAAATGCATACATATAAAATGCATATGCATTTTCCCCAGTTTGTTTTTTTTTCAAATTTTCCAGCATAAATTACATCATAAAATCTTTAGGAAATAGCTTTTCCCCATCACACTAATACACACATCTTCACTTTTTCCTTAGAATTAGGCCTTTTACTGTTTCAGTGCTAGTGCAGGAACTTTAGCCAGTATGGATTACTAACAGTTGCGTGGCATGTTGCCATATGGGGACCAAAGAGAAAGTTGAACCATCTGCCTCTGTGCTTAATTGGGACCTCCTAAGCGATGTCCCTAACCTTCCTCCATTGGTGCAACGGGGGAAATTGCTGGGCTGCAGAGGAAATTTGAGCATCATCCTTTTTTCTAATTCCCAGATTCTTCTTTTTTGTCCAGATGGGAAGTTAATTGTGTGAAGAAAAAACACTTTGGCCACATAACTCTCCTGACTTTTCTGCAACAACAGTTCATTAAAGCTGCTGCATCTTTTAATAGTTATAACATTACACTTGTTAAACCAGTGTTCCTTGAATGTTTTACAGATCAGTACTGCAGCTCTTGATTTCTTATTCAGGACCAGGACAGTATAGTTTTCTAATTTTCTAATTTTTGGCTTTGCCTTGGGGAAGTACCTGAGGCTGGCTTGTAACATTTAACTTTTTCTTTTAATTAGCGTAGAGAAGAACAGCTTCGCTTGACTGCACATACAGACACACAAAATTATGTTGCCATATTTCTATGGGAAAATCTATCTATGAAACTAATTTAACCCATTTTTGCATTTTTTTTTGACTGACAAAATTGCAGAACTATGATAAACTGTTGGATTTTAAACATTATTGTCCATTGAATATCACTTTTCTGTATTCTACTGGGAGAACTTAACCTGGTCAGATAATAATCAGATCGAATCAGACATCTTTTGGAGGCAAGCCCAGTGCAGAGACCCTGCCCCAGAATCTTCAGAACCCATGAAACATATTGTTAATGTCCCAGCACCAGACGCCCTCTGCTACAAAGCTCTGTATGCTGAATTTGGTCACCTTTGGACGGACGGTCGGACTAATCATCACCACTGACGTCTACACAGTTGTTTAACTGCAGACTATTGGCTTTCACTGTCTCAAATCAGTTACCAAAATGACATGACATTGTTTAGATAATTCAATGCAAGACGGTGGGTCAGTTCTTGTGTTTGTTTTAGTTTTTAGTTTTTTTTTATGAATAACATATTGATGTTATGAATCTGTCATTAAGTTCCAGTTCCAGTTTTCATATGTTATAAACCATCCAAACTCATTCATTATATTTTAAGAAGTAGTCCACATCCGCATTGCTGTGCAGCTTACCACTGCAAAAGTTTCTCTGTCCTTTTCCAGCTTTTTGCGGCTTTACTTGCGCTGCGGTTTATCATAGTCTGCGTGCCAACATATGGCTGCCTTTGTAGCTGCTTTTGATGATTCTGTCATTTCGCCGAAATTCCACTGATGTAGAGCGCCAGAGCTAAAGGAGCTTCCTGAAAGAACACCTTCGTGCATGAGGCTCATACATGAACGCAAGCCTCAAGGGCTATATGTGGAGAGAGATAAGAGCTTTCTCATTCCACTGGTTTTTGAATTGACACTATACAGATGTGGAAGCATAACCAATAATGGACAATATTTCCTGCGTATAATCCCTGGAAAATCTGCTTGAGAAACGAAGAAGACTGGCAGCAAACATCCATCCTTCGCTTTGTGTCGAGCCTATGTGCAGAATGTTCTCTCTACAGAACATGAGGCTATTGTCTTTTTCACTAAGCACACCACCAGACAAAGGAAGTAAGACTGCAATGAAACACCCGGGAATCAGAAACAGGTATTCAAATGTTAATGTTCAGCCTGGCTGTCAGACTTCAAAGTTTTCTTATTGCATAGAATGAGGACAACATATATATTATATCACACTTTTTTGCCCTTGTGCTGATGCATGTGAACTGTCTCTAGAAGAATGTGATTAATGATGTAAACAGCACACATTATACATGCCCTGAATACTGACTTAATTTTGCAATTGAAATGCTGCTGTCAAGGAGATAGACAAGGAGAGACCCACCTATGACCATGGTGACAGGTGGTCTGGGCTTTATGAAGTTGCTGTTGAGTGGATGAGGGATATTTATAAATGGACAAATGTGTGGCTTTTTACTTAGAATACTATGACAGGTGGGATCTTGACAGGGGAGTGAGGCAATCACTCTCCTCATCAATCCCTGTCTTCTAACTTTATCTCTGGCAGCTGGCCTGACACCTACTGTTATGCTTTCCTGATAGGTGGTCCTCTTTCTCTCTCGTGGGTTACACACATTAACTCAACCTACATAAGCTGAAAAACCAAGCTGTTTGAACACCTATTGTGTAAAGCATTATATCTAAGGGGAATGTGATTACTAATATCATCTGTCCTTGTCTAAAAGGACGGAATATATAAGTTACAAGAGTGTTTACCTCAAATCCCCTGGTAGTTTTTAGGGCTTTCATTTCATATTTCTGACCCAAATTATTTGCTATGGTGTACTGCAGCAATTCAAAAGTCCCGTTTGTAAATTTAACATCTTGAAAGAGGGATTCTAGATATAAAACAATGTCATTTTAACCTAATTAAAATATTCCAAATTTTATACTTATACAAGATTCTATTTCAGTTCAGTTCAGATTACTTCAGTTGTATGCCTTTCAATTCAAATTAATTCTCATTTGCAACATTGCAACATCATTACTGTAATGAAATTCTCTAATTATTATTGCGCAGTAAAGTTAATTTTGTAAGAAAAAATAATAGTCAATTGGAATTCCATAATCAACAATTAAATAGGAAAGAAAACAGTTAAAGAAAGCATTATAAATAATATTGTGGGAAACAGTATACTTCAAAGTCTTAGTACTTTTTTACTCTGAATACATTAAGCCTGAAGAGGCTGCAGGAAAACTCAGATGTTCAGTTTTTCAGGCAGTTTAATATCCTGATGGCTCGTGGATAGAAAGTGTTCTTAAATTTGCTGGTGCATGTCGGTATGCTTCTGCGCCTACTGCCTGACTGGAGAAGAGAAGCATGAACAGCGTGTAGCTGGGATGGCAGAGGTCAGAGATGATCTTGTCCGCCTTTCTTCTACAGTCCAGACTGTGAAGTTGCTGGAAGGCTGGCAGTTCAGTCCTGGTAATGCGTTGTGCCAATCTAATCACCTTTTGTAAAGCCTTTGCTGTCCGGAGCATTACAACTGCCGTACCTGGCTGTGACATGCCCTGCCTGAAAAATCTCATCTGGCAGACCACCTTTCATCTGCCTGTCAGGAGGCCCAAGACTCTGTCTCCAAAAGAAGTAACGTTTAGCAAATCCCGTAGCTCATTGATGAGTAAGGCTGTAACAATACAACCAGACTACGCCATGAGGTGATTCACACAATCTATGTTTGGCTAGTCCAGTTATTTTGCTTGTGGTTTGTCTAATTCCATAGTGGCCCTCATGTCATGTGTTGTGCTTTTACGAATAGAATAAAAGTTTTTGAATCACATACTGTACTTTAAAGATACCCAGATCAGGGTAGAAATGACCAGTTTGGGTTTAATGAGGGAGTGTGGTGGGCTGCTTTTTGGTTCTTTGTGACATGAGTAAAAATGTCAGAAACTCTTTAAAATGATAGAGAAAGCAGCACAACTCGGCACTATCGCCGACACAGATTCTAACTCCTGTGTTAGAATCTGTGTTAAACCTCGGCTAAAGGTAAGCCGAGGTTTTCCCAATCATTTGCATCATGTCTGTCACCGTTTTTGTTTTTCTACCGGGAAGCCAAAGTACTGCTAGATAAAAAAAATGTAAAAGCGGCAGGTGCTTCATTAATGGTTTTACAACAGTTCTCTGGCTCAGTCCAGCTAAAACTTCTTATTAGTTTACTCTGTCAATCAAAAGGGTAACTCAAGAACAACTTCCTTTGTTTTTTCACAATGTGACTCTCAAACACAGATACAGAAAGCCTGAAAGTATAACACACTCACCTTCTTGTCTGGTGCATACAGTGGTTCTTCACCAGAAGATGACCGCTGCTAGCCATAAAAATCTAGCACTTCCTGAGACTTTGGTGAGCAATACTGTGAGATCTTGTACCGCACTATGTTGTTGGACTCCAGATTTCACCCTGGGTGAAATATTACTATTAAGAGCAGAGCTGTGACTATCAAATCATCTGTGGACCAGTTTAACCAAAAAAAGCAGTTTGTGCAGAAAGTATGATCTAGGCTTTCATAAATCTTACATAAATCAAAGTATTAAGCCTTTGTAATACTTATGTTTCTTAATTGTTTTGGTGATCGCACTAGCTTATTAAATATGTTCATCTTTTCAGTAGCTATAGCAAAGCTCAAGTGAACTACATTTATATAGGATTTTTCAAGTCCTGCTCACATTGTATGCACACACATTCATGCAATGTCTTCCACATTGATGCTCCCCACACAACATGGTTCAGGAGTTGAGCTAAAATCAAAATTGTATGCTTACATGTACAATGCCTTGTGAGAGTATTCACCCCCACTGCCATGTTTTGTGTTTTGCTGCCTCACAACACGGAAGTAAAATTATTTTTTTGTAGGATTTGCATAATTTCATTTACAGAACATAACTTTCAACATTTTGTATTATTTTTATTGTGAAGCAAACAACAAACAGGACAAAATAACAAACCACTTCTGTGTGCATAGCTGTTCACCCCGTCTAAATTTGGTATTTTGTAGAACCTTCTGTCGAAATCATAGCTGAAGTTTGCTTTGGATAAATCCTTATGAGCTCGCCACATCTTACCACTGGGATTTTTGCCCATTCCTCAAAGCAGAACTGCCCCAGTTCCTTCCACTTAAATGGTTTCCGCTGGTGACCAACAGGTTTTAAGTCTGACCACAGATTCTCAATAGGGTTGACATTTTGCCATTGACATTCCAGTGCATATCCGGGTGATGTTTCCCGTTAAACCGCTCTCGTGCTGCTTTAGCAGTATGCTTTGACGGACCATCGACCCAGCCCCAAATCACTGAGAGACTGAAACAAGTTTTGCTCAAAAATATCCCTGTATTTATTACCATCCATCTTCCCTGCGATCTAATCAGTTTTCCAGTCCATTCTGATGAAAAACATTGCCACAGAATAATGGTGCCACCACCATGATTTACTTTGGAGATGGTACTCTTGGGGCGATAAAATGTCTTAATTTTGCACCAGACATAGTGGTTTCATTGGTGGCCAAAGATTTCAATTAAAAAAAAATATTATTCTACTGAAACATAATACTAAGTTTAATTACTAGCATCTTTTAAGGTTAAAAAACACAGTTAAGCATATTAGTCAGACATAGTAAAACATCTTTATTTTCTATTTAAACATGCAACTGGCTGTTGATTAACATTCACGCCGGTAAAGAAAGACCTTTTTAAAGTACAACGAAAATGTACAACAAAAAGCAGCTTTTGATGTGAGATATATTAAGATTTTCCCCTCAATGCTTAGAGAGAATCTACAATGGTTTCCTTTTCTCTTACAGATGGTCTTTCTGCTCTATCCTTCTCGATCAGCTCTTTGACCTTGATTGGTATGTTGGCAGTGATCACTTACACGGTGAGTTGAGATCTATTAGAGTATTTTTTATTTGATTTTTTTTTTCGTAATTCTTAATCAGAATGGAAAGAAAGAGTTCAAAATCTTTACAATCTTGTGACTTTGATTTTTCTTAAATAGACTTTACAAAATAAATGAAAATGTCTTTGTGAGACATTATTTTACTAGTTATATCTGTGTTTATCGTATGTTATTCATGCTCTTTGTCTTTGTGATATAGTTGTGATTGAGAGGCTTTAATGGCAAGACTTCGTCATTTTAAAGCTCTGACATTCAATCATTCAAAATACTCAGACTGCTGTCACTTCACCTGAACACCTGAGACTCTTCGTGATGTATTGGAGCTTATCAACCACTTATTTGCTGTCTATTTATATACATAGATCTCCCTCAGTGCACATTAATAAATGCCTTGATCCCCATGGCATTTTTCTTTTTCTTTTTTTTTTGAGATCAGAAATCATTGACTATTTAATGGTGTCCATTTTTCATAGCATTATCTTTATAACTGGAATGTGAATATTCCCCAAAGCTGATGTTTCTGATGTTAGAGCCACATAATGTGTAATGGTTTCTGCTGCAGAGAGACGCATGCAGAAAAAAAAAAAAACCCTCTGCTATCGGATCTGAGACTGAGAATAAAAGTGACAGCCAACTCCAATCTATCCAGTTTCTGTTGAGCTCAAAGAGTCCTGTTTGACAAATTGTACAACCATACAACTGATTGTGGAACTGTTGATGAATAAAACACTAAGTAGCCAAGTAAATTGTAAAACCAATCTCCCATTAGGACATACAATTAGTCTCAGCTGGGATTTTCTTCACTGTTTTCAGATGCCTTTCACAGTTCTCTATAGAGTAGATAATTACCTAGTTCAATCGGACAGTGGTACGGGGCTCAGATTTGCGCTGACCGGTGTTGCTATGGACCTGGTGAATGCTCTGTGGAAATCAAGATTCCCACAGTGTCTTTGTTTTTGATCATCTTGTTTTTTGAAGTCAGTCAGAAAAAATAAGCCCTTCAGGCTGCTGCTGCAAGTAGCCTTCTCTTTTCTTTTTTTTTTTTTTGGTTGTCACTGGCTGCAGACGCCACTGTGTATCATTTTATTGTCTGCATTTGGTCTTTATTCTGAAAGAAAAAAAAATATATACATTAGTGACATTCAACCCAAATTTGCGATGATCTGTAAAGCTTAATATTATTTAAAACATATTTACACTGCACCCAGCAATCTTAATTGTGTATTACAACCTCATCTGCTTGTTTTTAGCAGGGATCTAGCTTTGTCCCCATGTAATGTAAAGAGTGTAAAACATGACAACGTTGTGCTGTGTACATAACGCTGTCAAAAATCCAAAGTGAAGTAGAGTTATGATGTGTTTGCTTCTTTGAAAATCTACGTTTATGTTAATTGACGTATCTCAGACCAGCTTGTAATAACAGGTCTAATTGGGCAGTTTCACCAAAGCAAAGCAAGAAAGAGATGTAAAACTCCAAATGCATTTATTTTTTATCTTAAATATTTGGTGACCAAGCTTTGATCTATCATGATTATATGTTGTTGCATATAACATATATGAAACATATATGAAAATGAAGGTCCTTTGACCTTCATTTTCCCCAATTAAAGTCTACAAAGTTAGTAGTTAAAAATATATGTTATAGATGCATGTTATCCTTGAGTCCCCATTGATGTACCTTCATTCTGTCTTTTTTTTGTCCTTTCTATGTAAACCAACAGTTACACTGCATATTCAAACACACACAAACTTATGTCTTCCCAAAAAAAATTTCCATCAACTTCACTGTTTTAATCCTTCATTTATATTATCTTATTACTTTTTTGAAATAATTCTGGCAGAATAGCAAGTCTCAAGCGATGAGGTAGAAAGATAAAACGGGCTGCCTTACTATGCCTAATTTTTGTCTTGTAACTTAGTGTTTGACTAACAAAATAGCAACAAACAACAATGATCTAACTGAGACATTTTTACATATACAGTCTTCTGATATGATCAACAGAATGAAGCAGGAAAGTGAATAACTTCTTTAAATACAGAATTAATCTCTACTGAGGGTTTCAAGTTGAAATGGTAATTATCATTTGTCCTGTGAGAGAGTTTCTACATCTTGTTGCAAACCTAATTTGATCAAATTTCTTGTATACTGGAAATAAGGTACTATAAGTACTAATTCATAGTAGTCCTTTTTAAAAACCCCAATCATCATTTTAGGTAAAACTCCCTTTTGGTAAAAATATAGATAAATGCTTATTTTAGAATTGTCTATGTTATGGAGACCTTGTATCTCTCTCTCCCTCTCTTTTCTCTCACTCGCTCTCTTCACAAAATCTTTTGCCAACACAGAGCAAAAATAAAATTTTGGGTTTGACAGCCTCGTCAACCTGTAATTGAGCCCCTGCTTGACCATAGATGACCTACAACAAATATGAAACGGCATCAGAATTTTATTTTATTTTTTTAGCATGAATGCTTATGAGACCACGGTCCTTTTGTGATGCTCATTTTCTTTAGCATATGAACTTTTCAGAATGTTATCTACCTGAATGTTTTTTTTTTTTTCTTTAACAGGTAAAGGTCATTTGTGTTGAACTTAGAGCCATCTAATGATCAAGTCGCAGATAGCAACTGAATAAATAACCAGTTCCTTTCCAACACTGTAGGAGGATTTAATTAAGATTCGAATAACAATAAAATAAATCTGCATAAAATCTGAAACCTAAGTAGTTGTTTCCGTAAGAAAGGGACCTTGAGCATCCCTGAATGTAAATTCTAAGCTCACAAAAACACAACAGTTTTATTTAACTCACTCTGCTCCACTTCCTCTTCCTTTTGGCTTCACCATCACAAGTATATAAAGCAACAAAGGGGAGGCTTGTGTCGGAAAGCTGTATCCAACTAAATCTCCCTCTTCCCTCTCAGCAGGCAGAGGGATCACTCTCTCTCCGAGTCTCCCTCTTAGCCAACACTCGCATGGAGTCACACACATGCACATTCCTCTCTTCTCTAATAAGGCATTTCTGGCTATTATGGACTGTGGTTGGTGTTAAAATCAATTTAATCAGCGTGCGTCATTATACTTGAACTGGAAATGTGAACTCAGAACGGCAGAAGTCATTTTAGATTTCTACGGTTTAGTTGGACGTTTGAAAGGGGAGGGAAATGTTTCTCGTGGGATCTGGGACAGGTTTTCCTTTTATGAGTGTATTTGATATTCGGGACATGCTCTGGCCTTAAGAGCTTCATGATTCATTGCAGGAGGCGACATTCGCCCATAGCATAGATCCACTGCAGAGACTAATAATAGTGTAGCCTGACTTTGTATCCCATGTGGCTTTCTTAATGCTGCCTTAACACTCAAACTGATAAGTTATTTTACAAAAAAGAATGAAGTAAAATGTTTCAGGGCTTGAAAGGTTGCAGCGTGTTTTGAAATGATCTTCACACAGAATGACAGTTTTATTTTGGCCCAATATAACAGCACTCCTGAAAGTTTGTAAAAGCAATGGAACACAGTAAAAGCATCTGACTGGTGCCTTTAGTTTCATTTCTAATGGATGGCTTTGTTTTCTTTTTTTATTAAACATTCCCTTCATATTTTTTTTTATATAAAAGTGGCTAAATATCTCAGAATTTGAATTCCCATTTTATTTTTGGTTACATAACCCATTGTTGCTGTTTTTTTTTCTTTTTTTTTACATTGCTGCTCCTGTCTGTCTCCTTCTGTCTAGCTGCTATTGTTATCATCATTGCTTCCAG
>NW_006799954.1:1553814-1624327 GCF_000485575.1 Poecilia formosa | reverse complement strand
TTTTTTTTTTTTTTTTCCCCCCTCTGCCAAAAATGACACCGCCTAGGAGGCCAGGATCTGTGGGATTTTTGTCGTGCACGCACGCGCATGTGTGCGTCCATGTGTTTGCTTACCCTCGTTTGACTGTTGTCATGTGCCACAATGTGATGGGTTTGCCACCAGGCAGGAGTGACTGTGTGGGAGGACACACGTGACATATGTGCCACCCTTGCTCTGACAATAGTGTGTGAGTATAATGGTACTTTTGCATCTTGCAGGCATATGGAATGTCTGTCATGCCTTTGAATCTGATAAAAGGCACGCGGAGCGTCGCGTACGAACGCCTTGAGAACACGGAGGACATTGACGAGGTTGAACACCAGATAGAAAATCTGAAATCCAAGGTAGGTCTTTGAGTGGTGTGACCTGTCTTCAGTGCACATACAAGTGGCATAAACATGAATATGTTGAAGTTTCATTGAATTGCATCAAAATTAATATATTAGCAATTCTACACCAGTAGAAATACATATATATATTCGCTATTTTCTCTCTTCGTGTTAAACATCTGAATCAATGTTGATGACGCAATCCCACAAAAAATAAAAAAAAATTTAAAAAATGCATTAACTAACAGCTTCACTAAAACGCCACATGCACTGTGTGGTTAAGCACCACCACTTCTTTATTTTTATGCGCCTCTGTCTTTGCAAGTTCTTACATACTGTAAGTTATGTCCTTTTCAAACGCCCACTCAGATTCCTTCTGTCCAAACGGGATATTTCAAGTAAACGCTTTTTTGAAATTAAGTAAAGTAAGAGTTATGCATTTGTCATTCTTCTAATTTCAGTGTTTAATGGTTGCAAACAGGAGGTAGTAATAAAACATAAACTATAACATTTAAGTTTATTGAACACTTTATACTTGTAAATATATGCTTTTTTTTTTAAATGTGTGTTAACTGAATAGTATTTCTTTCACTTTTTAGATTATAGTTTTGATTATGCTCTGCTTCATAAACAGTACTAAATGTTTTCAGCCTTAATACACCCACCCCATTCACTGACACAATATCTTGCTAAATCTCAAGATTTCTTCTAAATCAGTTAACAAGGCAATCATTACAAAAAGCCCTGTTACCTGAAGTATTCCTTTAATTAATAGGGTGCTCTAAATATGTGTTTGAAACCAACAACCATAACGTATCAAAAGCATGCATATTTAACAATGGATCTCCTTCTTGTTGGTTTCTTTGGCAGTGTAAGGATGGTCGTCCTCTATCCTCAAAGGACAGACGCAACCTGCAGGAGCTTGAGGGCAAACTACAGGTCCTCCAGCGCAGAGGAAGACACCTGGACATTGCAGAGAGCCACTGTTGCTCTAAAGTTGGCAGTGCTCTCAGACCTGTCAAGGTGAGTCTCCATTGTGAAATTGGCTCCCATTCACAGATGTCAGTTTTATGCGCATTGTGGGCAGCGGCCTAAACCAAGGCAAAACATGAGCATCTCAATACCGATTTTGTTCCTTTTCTAAATTTATGTTAGGTTCTTCTGGGAAAACAATATATATGATATGAATTTCTTCTAAGGTTTGTGCAAAAATGAAAAGGAACATTTTGGTGTCCATTTGTTTTTAACCCCTTTTAGTCTGATATCCCTAAATAAAATCCAAACCAATCACTTGCCTTCAAAAGCCATCTTAAACTTGCATGCCCATGTAGAGGAGCTGCAAAAATCCACAGTCTGAGTGGGAGGACTCTGGTGTCAAGACAGCCAGTGGTCATTGGGCGATATGTGGCATATAAGCGGGACAGACATGAATTTCCAACAAAATAAAGTGAAGTTTGTGCAAAAGTTGAGAGGCTATCAACATTTGTTGAAGTCACTGCACACTTCGCATACACAAATTCATAAGTGTCTAGTTCTTGTTGTGTGTTAGAAAATAAACAAAATAATAATTTCAACTTGTTTATATTTAACAGCTCAGACTGCTTTTACCGAAGAGAATCCTAATGTTGTAGCTCTCATTTAAACTGCTCTAGATTTACTTTCCAGTTCTACTTTACAGCACAGCATATTTACATGAGTCCCACGGGTAGTCTCTTCACCTAATTTACTGTGAAGTCTCTGAGGGAGACTTGTATTTCTCAGACAGGATCTCATAGTTCCCATGAGGTGTACCAAATCAACTGTAAACCTGTGTCATTTTACTCCTTTCTGGTCCACTCAGCCAGGAGCTCAACTTTATGCATAGTAATAATATTGTCGCTATACTTTTAAGAGGGTCACAAGTTTGTTATTTTCGATCAGATTTTTTTTTTTTTTTTGTGCATGATGAACTCTACCAACTTATTGGAACAATAACAAACAATGATTTTAAACATAAAGAAAAAAAAATGAATCTAAAAAAAGCACTTTAAGATATATTTGAGAAGCTAGCTTGCATTACAACATTCTATCCCTGAAGAAAGCACTTGGAAGGACGTACATTGTTTTTGGACAGATACTTGAATGAGATTTTTCTCCTGAAAATATTACGCCTTTGGCTCTTTGGTTCTTGTCATTGAAAGAGTGCATCAAGAACATGGTGCTAGGGGATTTTGGGCTCAAGTTTGTCATTTTGTCTTTTTGAATGGAAGAAATCAGTAACTTTTTCCCCCCTCAAACTATGAAATTGTTTAGAAAAGGTTAATATATTAGACCTGTAAAAAATATTTCTGCCATGTGGTTCTTTTTTCATTAGTGACGATCCTCTCCGGTGTCTCATGCATCTTTACCATTCTCACACTTTCGAGGAGTATAAAACGCATCGCCCTGTTGCTGAAAATGTGCTCCACGAATAAATTGCCTTGCCTCGTCACTTACCCTTCTAAGGCCCTGATCTAGGCGACAACGGGGAGAAAAGAACAGAATGTCCCATCACTTGCTGTAACAACAGGTTCGATATATTCAGTTTATTAGCGAAAGTCACAACTCTAATCTGTTGAATTGACGGTTTGGATCCAATAGTGTTAGAAGCCTGAAAAACGCCTGCGAGGTTAAACAGACAAACCAGACCACAGACATATTATTCAGCTGGTGTGACAGAATTACTCATGCCATATCCTTCTGCAAACAAAAAATGACGTACCTTCCACAGTAATAATGTCTCAATCTGACTGCATTTAACACTTTATGCTCTACGGTGGTTAAAATAGCTCCACATTAGTTTCACCACCTTCCGCTTACATAGGGAAGCATCTGAAATAAGGCGTTTGATGGGCATTACAATGTTTTCCACATCTAGGTATTCATATCTCTCTTCACGCTACCTTCATGCTCTTCTATGTAGGTGTGCATACCTGCATATTCAGTTTACTTCATAATGGATACAAAGTGGCATATAAGCTTGATATACCATGCATGACTCATCCAAGGCAGAGCACAGATTGAATACTTCATTCTATTTTTATTTGCATCTTCATGTTAGTTCACGGTGCTTTCCCCACCGTTGTTTGTTTGCTGCTATTTGAGTTTGTTCCAGGCTAGCACAAACATTTTAAACCAGTGACTGTAGAAGTCTGTCTTTGACCAAAGGGGATTGTGGCTAATGACAGTCCCCAGACTCAAATTTGAGCAGCAGTATGTAGGGAGATTAATTCACTATATGCTAGGATCCTGGTGCAGAGTGATAAGCAAAACAATTGTGATTTCAGCGGGACCGCTGTTTGCCAGGCACCGACTCATGTGTTTATAATAACAGCAATGGTGAGCTGAGCTACTGAACATGTTGAACATTCCCAGCTGAAAAGGCCTCTCACATAATTGTCAGCGGTTGGCTGTGATCATAGAATGAAATAAAATAAAAAAAAGCAACCCTTAGTTTCAAATGGCTGATTAAAATGTCGTGCCCTTTTATATTAAGTGAGAAAAACCTCCACATTTGAAAATAAATATGTTTTAGTGACCTAAAAGTTCCTAATTATTTTCGGTCAATCAGTGACTTGACTGTTAAAAAAATTATCTCAGATTTTTATTGCAATTGGACAAAAGCTGCTGCAAACGCTGAAAATATACTCACTGCCCTCAGTGGCTGGTATTGTTATAATGAATCTAGTCGAGTCATTGATGCAGCTATTTCTTTTACCTTCAAACATTTTACATGCATACAGTTTTTGATTATTTTATTAAGAATCTGACATGTTGGCATCATGAAATGCCACTCTGATGTTTCACCTTCAACTTTCTCAAAAGGTTTGTGACTTGATATATATGTATATATATACACATTCAGCAGTCAACCAATCCCATTTATCAGCTTTGATTGCTAATTGGCAGATCATGTACTAAAAAGTCTTTCATTTTTTTAAATGAACAAATGCATCAAATTTAATAGCTTTTAATATTTTTAAATCTAAATTATCATAGAGTATTGTAGTCTTTTGAGAGAAACGTGTAATCATTAAAATAATAATTGACAGGTCATCTAAAATAAAAGGAAAAGAAACAGAACAGAAAATCAGACATATTTGTCAGCGAGAAAGTTCCTGCCTGGTCGGGGCACCTCTACCGGATACACAATGCCAAATGAGGCGCAATGTTTGTTAGAGATGTGGTTGTTCCTACCCATCAATCTGGAAATAATTATTAGGCATTTTCAAACTGTAGTCCACCTTCCTGTGGTTAGAAAGGTTATTCTCAAATGAATACAAGATAGCTGCTGGTCTTGTCAGCACCGGACGTTGTAGGAGGTTGGTCTGCCAATTACAAGATTTACATCTCAAACTGCAAATATCCCAGTTCACATATTAAATGTCAAACTTTATGACAGTATAATTAGAAAAAAAAAATAAGTACAGCTTTTTTGGAAAGGGTAGCCAGAGGACGGTTCATTTCTCAGTCTAGATTACTAAACTGAAGGCGAACAAATCAGAAGATTACAGATCCTGCCAGTCAATCAGGCAGAAATTGAAAAGTAATTTTCCCAATTTAATAAAATGTATCAAAACTGGAAGACTGTTTTTTTTGCTTCCTTCTATGCTTTTAGTTTTGTAAAAAGATTAACTTTAGGGATGCTTTATTGCAAAGACTGGGATTGTCTCAACATCCCTTATTTCTGACCAGACTTAAAAACTCCAATCTCTGTATACAAACCTGCCACATTTTTTTTGTATGCATTTAATAAATTGTTGAATTAAAACAAAAGGTATTCGTATAGGCTTGTGTGTGTTGTCTTTCTTAAAAAGACAATTGAAGAAAAAAAAAAATGCTATCTGCTTCATACTGTCCTTCAAACACATTGATGAGAGGATGATGATCTGGGTTTCCTGGTTAACTTGTAGTCTCGCCATTGTCTTCTAAAATAAAATCTGAGTCTATCTAGTGTGACGACTGAAGCTTGTCTCAATACCACAATCAGCCCAAGCCCAGTGGTAAACCCATATCAAAATTCATGAAAATGTAATAAAAGTGCTGCAATAACCA
This sequence comes from Poecilia formosa, assembly GCF_000485575.1. Taxonomy (NCBI): domain Eukaryota; kingdom Metazoa; phylum Chordata; class Actinopteri; order Cyprinodontiformes; family Poeciliidae; genus Poecilia; species Poecilia formosa. The sequence continues at coordinate 1,618,886 of NW_006799954.1, read as the reverse complement.
GTAGATGTTTTTCAACTCACTTATCATTGTGGATTAAAGTGAAATTCTGAAAAGCAATGTTCGTCTCCAACAGAGAGCCACTGCATGAAGTTCTGCATCAGATAATCAGCAACGTAGCGTTGGTTCTACAAGCTATTTAATGTGTGTTTTTAATTTCCCTTACACTAATTCATTATGTGCAGTCTGCTGGATAAATAATTGCATAGTGTAGTATGGCTTCTGTTGTTTATCTGAGGCTTTATTTATCTCCTTTCGTGAATTGGGATATATCATCAGGTATTTATTAGATGATCATGCATTAAAATTGAATAAAACTTGCACTTTATTATGGCTGAATAAATAATGCCAATAATGCCACTTTTCTGTAGTTTTACTTAAAGTAATTAGTTTTGACACCGAGTCATTATTCTTCTTGTCTGAGACAAGAAAATAAAAATAAAAAATCTTCACCTAAAAGCTTTTTTAGCACTAAAATGCTGCAATTTGTCAGATTGCGTACGCATATTCCTCTCTTTTTATTCACTTCAATTCTGTTTGACACAAGGCAAGCTGTTTGTTAGTTTGAATTCAGATTTTATAGCCAAGCAGTATTTGTTTTTCCAGTTTGTAGTTTCTTTTTTTTTTTCTAGAGAGTTGAGTGCCAACACAGCTTTTGTTTCTATTCAGTACAGAAGTGGATCCTTACAAATTTTGTGCTTTAATTACCTGACCACTACATTACGTCAGTACAGTTAAACCATCAGAAATATGATTATATTATATTTTATTTGTATATATTTTTTCTGCCCTTTCGTATCAGGTGAATAACATCACCTGATACCAATAGTAATGCTGATACATTTGTGAATCACGTGGTATAGTTAAGTTAGAAAACAGAACACTTTATATGTTAAGCCACAAATACTACTTACTAACTTTCCCATGACATGTTGAGTGAAGTATCAGGAATTTCAGTAATTTACATGATTTATAGATGAATAGCAGATTAATAAACATGTTAATGAAGCTCCTGTATTACATTTCATATGTGCCTTTTCTGTATAATTGTATCATTTATTGAAAATGAATATCCTTATTATATAGCATTAAAAGCTCAAATTGTCAGTTTGCAGAATTTATTATATTTTACCAACCTTTTCCCTCGGTGGTTGCAACCTTTCTACCTGACCAATCCTTTCAAATGGCTGTGCCAACATTTCCCCACCGTTGCCATGGGCACCAGTGCCAATCTGAGGCTCTACATGCCATATGGTCTCTCTTTGACCTGGCACAAGTGTCCACAATAGTTGTTTTTCTTTTACCAAGGTTCACAAAGGGTCTGAATGAGTGCTCATTTTTTTCCCCTTGGTTATTTATTAAACATGTTGACTGTCGTTTCTTTGCAGATAATACTTGGGGTTTTCTTCATCCTGGTTGCACTGCTCTTCACTATTTCCCTGTTTATTTCAAAGTAAGTGATTGTCTCACACAATCTGATTCTTTACATTGTAACTATATTTCAAAATAAACAAGAGCCATGGAAAAGGAGCTGCACAATTCTTGTTTTTGTATTTGTTACATCATGTTTCAAAAAATGAAATCACGTATTTTGCTGTGTGTTCAGCCTGGACAAAGCACTTCACTCTGCTGGCATTAGCTATGGGTTCATCATCTTTGGCACCAACCTAACCAACCCTCTCAATGAACTTCTGCTGGCTTTACAACCTGTAAGTATTCTTTCAAGTTTTAAGTCATACAGATGATTGTACTCAATTAAGATGGGCTTAAAGCCAATATTTCTTGTTTTTTTTATCACAATATCTCAAATAAAACTTAACTTAAGCTTTATCACCGTTAATTCTATAATGGGTGAGTAATACTTTTTAAAAAATTATGTCAGAATGTTGCAGCAAAGGAGGGGCATATGAAAAGTGAATTGATTAAAATTTTAGTCTGTTGACTGATCTGCAGCCAACAGTAACATTTTAGCTGTGGAAATAAAACAAAACCCCCTTTACAGTAATGTATGTTTTGTAAAAGTTGGAGCTGACAAACACTATTTTATTGATTTCTATTTTTCTTTATAAACTATATTATCAGGAAATGTACAAAACTGCATTGCAGATTGTTTTTTTTTTTGTTTGTTTGTTCCCCCCCTTATATTCTTTCCTTATATTCACTGTTTATGTTAGAGCTATTTTTTAAAAAGAAAGAAAAACTTACCACACAATTCAACCATGAATCTGTGGTTGGTTAGGGTGGCTCTCATTATAAAACCAGCGGTCACACTCTGCATAATCTAGATAATGTCCTTACATAACTTGAGAAGCTTCCAAATGCCTTTCAGCATTTTCTAATCCATCATCTTTCATCCCATTTTTAAAAGCAAAAACAAAGTACATTTGCTGCGCAGTCTTACTTTGTCTTTCTCTCTTTCAGTATGAAAGTATGGCAGACACGTCCCAGCGTGTCCTAGACCTAGACACTAGTTTCTTGTTAAGTAGCTTCTTACATGTCCTCCATAATATTGAAAACAAGTATCATCATCCCTCAGTAGCTATAGCTTTGGAGACTTATGGTCTGTTCATTAATATGAAAAGAAAAAAAAAAAAGGATTTTGGAGATTCAAATCAGGCAGTTATTGATCTTGTCCAGCCAAGCTAAATCATCACCTGATTTTGTTTTTTTGTTGTTTTGTGTGCATGCATGTGTTTGTGGGTGAAGGTCAAAAGTCTTGCGTAGTAAATAATACTTGGTTGAAGTGTTAGATTGATAGAAAATCAAATCGCTGTCTTCTGCTCTTTCCTCTCGGTTTTAGCCAGTGGACATAAGCATGCAATAGAAAACGCTCTGCTGTAATTAGTATTCTACTGCAGGTTTTGCAGAAAAAAAAAAAAAAAAATGACAGACAGCTCAGGCCAATAAAGAATCGCTTCACAGATAGCGGCATTGATTAAATGTCTAAGACGAGTGCTTAGTATGACTATGGTGTTTAAGATATTAAGTGCTCCACAACAAGAGTGGGTTGTTAAATATGTAGCGGTCAGGTTGTAGGTTAAGTCTGAACATTTACAGTTTCCCAACTTTGTAATTGCTATTCAGCGGTTTTAATGAAGCGCAATATTTAGCATTAATGTGTGTTTTTTTTTTTATTATTATTAGAGTTAGATGAGCATTATTGATGGTAGAATTCTGTTAATATTGTTAGTTTTTTATTTATTTATTTATTTTTTGTACATGTAGCTGATCTCTGTTCCTGGTACTACAGGTTTTTCCATTGGATTACATCCTAATTACAGTCATTACGGTGTACTTTGTGCTGACATCCATGGCTGGCATTCGTAACATGGGCATCTGGTTCTTCTGGATAAGGGTAAGCTAAAGATACATTTCTGTGTTACCTTAACAAATATAGTAGTGTTGTTTTAAAGATCTCTGATAAATATTAAACCCATCTCAAAAGAGATTTCTCCACAAATACCCTCTTGTGACAGCACTGCCATGTCATCACTTCTGCATAGCTTCGTTAAGAATGCCACACCAGATTTTCCTGTCCTCACTCACAGCTGAACTGCAATGGATGTTATCATCAGCCTCCAACTACCTCCAGAGAGAACTTTGGCTTTTTGCGTCACTTTTTGGAGGCTACATTTCCCAACTATGTGTACTAAGACACAAGGAGTCCATTTGTCTTGTGTGAGACTGAATAAAATAAGCGTTAGGAGCCTCCTCTGACACTCACAATCTTGCTTCACATTGCCTAATTAGATGTTGATGCATGTTTTAACACAACTTTTAACATGTATTCCTTATTTCATATTTGAGGAGCAGAGGCGATGCAAGGCTTTGTGAGCAGATCAAGTAAAAAGGGTTTTGCTACTAGTGTGAAAAATAATAAATAAATAAATAAATACACATAGATGAATATCTGAAAGTCTTTATTTCTGTTAATTATGATGATTTTTCACTTGCAGTTAATGAGAACATGCTATTTAAAATTAGGATGACATCTCAATGAGAAGTATGCTTAATACATGTTCAAAGGTTTATTCTGACAAATGATACTCACTGGGACATACTTTGTAAATATCGGGTTTCAGCTGTATTTAATATTAGGTTGCTGACTTTGCAAGTATTGGAGTTCAAGGACAGTGGGAGACGAACTGTCCCAGCACAGTCATACCGCTGGAGCTGCAGCACCTCCGCCTTTGGCATTTTAATAGCAGAAATCAATTAATTGGGCTTTATAGAATACATTAATATTAAAAGGATCCTGTTTTGAGTTCTTTAATTTGTTTAGCTTTTCCTTTTTTAATAATAGTGACTCAACTGATGTTTTTCCCTCTAATGTACGTGTCCATGTAAATTTAAAAAATATCTGTTTTACAAAAATAATAAATGTATTACTGTTCCAGACTAGTTTTTTTTGTTTTTTTTAAGTTTTAGTGAAGCTGATGCTTCTTTTAATCAGTACTCAATTTTCAGTTTTCAACATTAATAATAGCGTAAAACATTTGTTAAATAAAAGCAATGTTGATACTTATAAATTATAATTTTCTCCATCCTATTTCTACAGAGTATAGAGTGTTTTTTTTTTGTTTGTTTTTTTTTTGTTTTTTCCAAGGCATCAGTCCTAAGTTAGAAATTCTGGTATAGCTGCTTCCGCCAGAATAAACGGTGAACATCACATTCCTGTGTTTTTCTTCGTAGCTGTACAAAATAAGACCAAAGAGAACACGTCCCCAGGCTCTCCTCTTCCTCTGCATGATTCTGCTGTTGATTGTTCTCCACACCAGCTACATGATCTACAGTCTGGCCCCACAGTATGTCATGTATGGGAGCCAGAAATATCTTGCGCAGGTGAGGAAAAACAACTCATGTGATTTCCCCATGTCTTACTATGTTTTTTGGTCTCCCTGATGAGATCTAGCTCCTAGTGTGGGTTTCTAACAGTGTCAGTACCAGTGGGTTTAAACCACTATGGTCCAGCTCTGTGTAGGCAGCAATTTGGTCTCTATAGGCCAACAGCCAGCCTTTTATACTCTTGTTCTTTTTAAATTCTTTCTATCTGTCTGACAATGTAGCTTTTTGCTGTGTGGATTTGTTGTTTGACAGTATACCCTTTGTGAGTTGTAGCTCTGCGCTTTTTGTGTGGGTGTCTACATTTGGATTTAATGCAGAGCTATGTGTGTGTTCTTTCTAAAAACATCCTTTAAGCAGCGTAATTTAAATAAACCATGGCATTGTTTTGCTAAGGCATTATCTCCCCTACTGAAAGACGAGAATGAATTTAAAACTAGCTTCACAGGTCGAACACATTTTATTCCTACCTGTTCATTTGTTTTTACCGCTGGACTTCTAATTAATTTCTTTCTTTGCTGTGCCAGGACTCTGAGTGTAAGCAACAATTCCCAAGGCTAAGTTGTATTTATACTACCCTGAGTTACCACGACTTTATTTGGACGTAGTAAAAGTAAAGTAGCCTCAGCAAGCAGATTTAAAACCGGAATATGACTTTTGTGTCAAAAAGAAAAAAAAGCAGAAATAAAATATATATTGGCACTGCATGACTATTTAAAGGCCACTCAGACCACTCAAAAGTTTAAATTTTTAGGTTTTCAACTGAAAAAATTGTATGTGTTAAGAGTGACAATTTACAATCTAGAAATTCAAAATGGTGACACAGTAGAGCTTGTTGGTAGCTGCAGTAAATGTTATTTGCTATCCATGCTCCTTTTGCAAACTCTGCAAAAGCACAACATAATAAAGATGAAGTCATTATTAGCGTTTAATCCAATTCATAGTTTGTCTGATCATTTAGTATATAACTAAGTAAATCCCTCTGTTTTTTGGAAGCAAGCTGGTTAGTATTAAGTTGCATTTACTCTGCAAATAAGATCTAAACTTCTTCTTAACACCCAAAAAGCAGCATAATCAGTATTCCTCTGTTTAGGTAAGAGTGATCCGGATATTTCTATTTCACCATTATAAGACTTGTCGAATTGTCTGGACAAAAGTACTTGAAAAGATTTTTGTTATTCTGCATGAAGTAGTTGCTATGTTTTTCAAATCACCAACACATTTTTTTTTTTTTTTTTTTTCTGTTCGAATCAGGCACCCTCAACTGATCCAGTGCTTGGAAATACTACTGTTAGCACTACAAAGATATGTGATGCAGACGCACCTGAGGGTAAGTTTCTCACCGCTTCTTTTCACAGTCCAGGGTCACTACACTCACACCATCAAAGACGTCCTCACAGGTTTATTCTGGCATCGCAAACATGAAGGACTGGTACAAACTGGGCTTCTTAATGCGGGACATTGTTTTCTAGTTTTGATCATCATTTATTATCAATAAGAGCAAATTATACAAAGAACAAACATTAACTCATGCAAGACATAGCATGTACTTGTGCCCATGCCAAACTCTAATTACAGTACATCAGCCATGATAACATAAATGTGTAAATTTACATCACACCAGTGAGCTTTGTTATGGTAATTTATACATCTGACTAATGGCCAAGTTGTGATAGGTAGTGAAGGGGACGCTGCAGTACAAAGATGGGTTTAAAATGCACTTTTTTTTCTTCTTTTTTTTTACCAAGTTCTTTGTGCTAAATTACTGAATTATCTGTACGAGTGTCTCGTTCAGCGATTATAAGAAACTTTGTTAAATACAAGAAGATTATCACTCTGGGCATGTCCTTTGACTATTTCATCATGAAATCGGCTTTACAACTTTCATATATTTATCTTAACAAGCCAAACATGGGCTATTCAAGCCATCACTTTCTGCGTTTGCTTTGCACAGAGTGAAATTTGTGCATTCTGAAACGAGTCTGCGTGAGTGAGTGCTCTGTCGTAACAGTGGGCACTAACTCATGCAGGTAATTTGGTAGCACCTTGTGGGCATAAATGACCAGTGACCAGTCGTGCATGGTTCTAAATTTCCCAGAGCCTGAACCAGTGCCAAAAGGAGGCGCCAAAGCCGGGTTTCCTCTCAGACCACTTAAATTACAGCACGCTGAAAGGTTATTATGGATTTGTTGCCCATCCAGGCCGAGGCATTACTGCCTGCTCTAGATTTAGAGCCACCAGGCTAACATTGTATATCTTCCACTAATGCTGACGCAACTGCTGAGACTTGTTGGGGAATTGACAAGGAATCTCTGTGGGGTCTAGTAGAATCTGCCAAAGAATGTTAGCAGGAGATTCTTTGGGCCCTAGTGTTATGTGTGCTGGAGAGGTCAATTTTTGGATTTTAATACTGGAAATTTGTAGGATGGATTGGTGTTGGGGGGCGGAGGGGTTTCTACCTCAAGGAAAACCTTCCACACTGGCCGAGTGATGTTCAATAATATAAAATGACTTATAAGGTCTAATCTTACCAAAGTGTCAGATCCCAAACATTCCTCGCCTGGCATTTCATATTACTAATATAATCAGTAATGCACTTCACTCGTCAGCGGCGACATTGTTGTCACTGATTGGTGTTCCTTTCCATTTGAAACACTCAGACCTCTGACAAGAGGAAGTCACCTGTGCAAAATAGTCTGTCACCTGTTTAAAGAATTGGCTTTCTGTACATGTTATTGCTTTTTGTTGTTGCCAGAAGATTATTAGCGCAGTGAAAAGTTAATGACTCAAATAGTGCCTCAATGCTTTCCCAAATGATAATTCACAGAGCTGGAAGGCAATCAGAGTTGCTAATGAGATATGATGAGTTAAAACGACAAGTGTATAATAAAACTCGATTGGAGGTTCAGATCTTAAAAGTGGAGTAGGAGTTGGTTGTTATCACAAACAAACATATACACTGTTCACTGCTGTTCTAAGGAAGTATGTGATGTATATTGATAGAACATGTCTTGGATGAAAAAACTGAGATAAAGTAAATACAAAAAAAAAATCCTGTTTTTGAATAAATTAAAATTAAAAAACAAATTGTTTTAAATAACTTGGATTTGTTTATAAAGCTTTAATGTCATTACATACTGTGCATAGGATTTTGTTTTGAATTATTTTCAAAGATATTCTTAGGAGAATCATTAAAATCTGAATCCAAGCCAGAAAAAATAATTGGTATGGCTACATATAGCAGGGATGTTAAAGCAAATTTATTGATGTCTTGATTTTATTTCAACCATACTAAAATGCAGCAGGCAAGTCTGCAGAGATTAATGACAAGTTATTGACTGAAAGAGTTTGAGATACGACTAATGGACAGATAGCGGCCAACTTTGATTGTATAACATTATCTTATCTTTTACTAATTATTCTGCTTCTCAGTACATAAACAAAACAAGAACACTTGGTGTAACTTCCATTTAGACAAGGGCTCTGTTTTGCAGTTTTAATGAAAGAGGTCCTGATCCGCTCCAAAAGTTAATGGGTTTCTTCCTTTACTCATTACCTTGTTGGAAGCATTACCCTTTATTTAGCTTCTGCTAAACCCTAATTAAACACAGTATAGTTTATGTGCTGGCTATCTGTGTATTAAGTACAACGTGGGTGTAACATAAGAGGCAGGAGTCAAAACTAATTAAATTAAGTAAAAAAAAAAAAAAACATGCAATTAATAGGATGCTGCATAACAGAAATTGTTTCACAGAGTGTGAAATTAATATTTATTTTGTAAGAGTCCGTAGTATTGTCACATAAGGTGACTGAATGAGTCAAAAGGAAAGGTGTGATTGGTGCAACCAGTTGTCTTGCACAAGTATTGTTTCCCTTGAACCTCTTCACATTTTGTCATGTGGTATATAAATAAGTATTTCATTGGGTTATTTAATTATATTAAGCATATTGATTAAATAACTCTAACCCCTTTGTGTCCCTACACTCAAGAAAAACCACGACATGTCTCTGTCTGTATGACATTCACCAGCAATGTCCAGGGTTCCACCATGCGTAGCATCTGCCTATCCTTCGTCTGTCCGTCTGTCTTCTGCTTATCTGGGATCGGGTCACAGGAGCAACAGGACCAGGAAGGGAACAGTAGACATCTCTGTCTCCAGCAGCATCCTCCAGCTCATTATGGGGGACCCCAATGTCAAAAACGAGTCACTTTAGGCATAAATTTGCATTCCGAGGTCAGGCAGGATACATAAGTCCTCCAGGTAACTGTGGACTTATGTAACCCCAGAGTTTTCTTTTAATGGGATGTTTCTGGAAATCCTCCCGAGGGAGAATTCCTGATCAGATTCCAGAACCACCTCAACTGATTCCTTTCGATATGAAGACTCAGCTCTAAGTCCAAGTCTAGCCACCCTCCGGAGGAAGTTCATCTCAGCCTCTCAGGATCTTATTATTTTGCTTGTGATCCATATCTCATGACTGTGACTATGAGGGTTGGAACATGTGCCCCTTCCTCTGCTTCTCACTCTACTCTACCTGGCCTCGCTCCACTCTGAAGTAATCGTGTTTCCACTGACTTGGCTAGGTCTGTAGCAGGGCAGCACCTCCTGGAGGTAGGTGGTATTGAGCCCCGCCTTCAGGCGTCCTATGCTATGTACCAATCCATCTCTCTGCATCTTCTGCTTCATCCTGCCATCACTCTTGAACAAGACCCCATGATTCTTAACCTTGTCCACTTGAGGCAAAGACAGACTAGGGGACCATTCACCGTTTTCCAGTCCAGAACCATGGGCTCATGCATAAAAAGAATTTACTCTCATTTGGGCCCCCTCATACTAAGCAGAAAACCTATCTAGAGTTGGAGGTCATGGCCTGAAGAAGCCATCAGAGCCACATCATCTGTAATGACTAAAACAAATTTGTTGAAATAACTTGGAATTATTTGCCTTTTTTAAAAATATATATTTTTCTGACCCACTAATCTTACATCTAGCTGTAGAAGATTGAGCTATAGTTCTTCACTGCTTCACTGCTTCATTGTGTTTAAGACTGTAAATATATGCTCACTATATATGAAGAATTATAGAATTATGAAGGTGTTGAGAGTCTGAGAAATCAGTCATTTGACCAAAAAATGTGTAGTTTTTTTTTTTTTTCCGTTGTTTTTTTTGGGCATTCTTTGAAACAGCTTCTGCTTTCAGAACCACGGTACCAGCTTCCATGAGTAGGAGGATGTGTCAAGCTGAAAGATGCATGCGACTGAGAGGGAATACGTTCACTAATCAGCAGATTCTGTGGATATGGTGCAGGCGAAAGTTTTTATAAGATTGGAAAACAAAGAATTAGACCTGAACTTTAAAAAAAATCTTTATCTAACTCCTTTACAGAGGGAAGGAGTGTTTACTCTGACTGAAATATGTTTTTCTTTTGTAACTGAAATGTTTGCCGAGAAGTTTAGGGGAAATAATGGCTGAATGTTTGACAGGTAAATAGCTAGATGCATGCAGTGTTCAGGTGTTAAGGGAACACTTTGCATATGTTTTTATTAAGAGCACATTTTTTGACATAAATCAGGGTTTTTATTCTTACTACAAAGCCTTTTTTTATCTGTAGTAGAATACTTTGCTCCATTTCATGTGTAACAATGACAGAGTGAAGACAGAAGTATAAAACACTCCCAGTAAAATGGAAAAAATGGAGAAGACGACAATTTAGAGTTAATGCAGACAAGAGGGTAATGGTTCCTCTGGCTTCAGGAAGTTGGAACGCCGTGTCAGGAAGAAGTCACTCTCAGTTGCTCAGCTCTCACTCTGTAATTGATGCAGACTTGTTCAAAAAAGAACTGTGCCTTCTTTGTAAAGCTGACGAGAGCAGGAAGGTGGCAACAGGGGCGAGGATTAAAAGCTACCGTCAAGACAGTTTCCAACAGATTTAAGAATCTGCACAGAAAAGTCGCAGAGAACTTCACATTTTCACAGTTGTTATCTGGGTTGAATAAATTAGGGCATATTTTGTTCCACTGGTATTTCATCTACTGACATGGTATAGAGATTTTTGTAATGTATATGTTTTTTATATATATATTTCCTCTTCTTGCATGTATGGCTTTTCTCTTCCATGCAGATAGGTTGAAACTCTGCCTTTAGTTATAACTTCAGTACTTTGGTTTCTCACTGAATTAATAGTATAATCTTAAACCCAGATAATCATTCTCAGACATCATACAATCCATCCCTTTTGAAGCAAAATACCTCAATCAACGTGTCTGCTTGTTTTGTATTTTGTTGTAAATTGGTATTTTACAATTTACAACAAACCAACTTTGCTAAAGCAAAAGTTTGAGAGAATACTGTGTAGGTTGTGCGAATAATCAATTTTGACTTAAAGCAGCGTAATTGTAACCATTCATATGATGGATGATAACTTGGATACAGGGACTGATGATAATTCAGTCAAACCTAAGCTGAGGATTGATCCTCTCACAGCTGAAGCACTCCATCTGCCTGATTGTCTCCTGCAATTAAATTGTAAAAGTATGTCAGATTAGATTTAAATTATTAGAAATCTACATCTTAATCTGTTTAAAGTTGCTTTTTGACATTGATCCAAGATGTTTACTACTATTCGTGTCTTCTTTTATGTGTTCTCATAACCTCCCTAGACATAAAGTGGTTAATATGTCGAACAGTTTTTTTTTATGGTGCTTGTTTGTAAAACACTGCATTGGAAATTCAGGGTTTTTTTTATACTGTTTTTATTATTATTATTTTATAATAGAGCAGCTGTTAAAATAGGAATGCACCTCTTGCCATTTACTTTAATTGAAGACAAGCTTTTGTCTGGTCACTTGCTGAGTGAAATGATATTCACAGAAACACTTGTCTGTTATACTTTGGGACCAAACGTGTGTTAGTTTATTAGGCAATTTGTATTTTAGAGGATAAATTTAATTATTGAACAATTACTGTGCTGGCAAAACTATTAAACTTCAGACATGAATATTTCAGAAAGTAAAAGTGGGTTTTTAGCTTTCCACGGAGAATATTTGTGTACAACTATTACTGTGCACAGTTATTTTGTAGCTTAATTATAAATGAAGATTTTCCCATTCCATGTCTTTATTCTTGTGTACTAAAGATAGAATAGCAAAAAAATATTTAAAAGTTTGCAAAACACACTTATGACATTAAAAAGAAAAAAAACCCTGACCAGTTTAGCCACTCCTTTTCTTTTTAATTATCATCATGACCCTTCCATTCTTGAAGCTTGACATCTTCTTGATCTTTTGACAATCAACTGTTTGGGCGGCAGCAGATGCTGTTCACAGAGCTGGACTCTTCTCTTTTTCTGTCAAACTCCTGTTTAAGAATCCTCCACAGGTTCTCAGTAGATTTTAGATCAGCTGAAGAAGGGAGCCATGTCATTATTATTTAACATTTTACTTTTTACTTTACTGCAAGCCTCAAAGTGCAGTGCTTCAATGCAAGTGATGAAGCATTGCACTGCATAAAAACCATGGTCATCTTGACCTTTTTCTGAAGCATCCTTCCGCTAGAAGGTTACTTCTAAAAACAGATGACAAGCTCGGGAGTTGATTTTGCGTCCTTCTTTAAAATGAAAATGTCCAACTAGCTCATGTTTTAGTAAAATGCCAGCCTATACAAGTACCTTTCTTTCACCTCACTATCATCTGAGTCAAGTGGAGCTTTATGGCTGGTACTGATCGAACCACAGCCTCGTCTGGTTCATAAAGAGTTCCTCGTATTTCATCACTCCGTAAAACCTTTGAAAAACCTGCTTTCAGATCATTTTTGCCCTCCAGTCATGACTTCTCAACTCATGTGCCATGTTCTTTGGTCTTGGTCTGGTTTCAGCCTGCCTGTCTCTGGTCAATCTATATGAGAACTGAACACTTTTTACTTCTCGTAAGTCTATCTCAGATGAGGTGGGAGAATAAAAAAATGAAGGGCATTTTTTGGTTAAAAAAAAAAAAGTTCCCTCAGTTCACACATATGCACTCGAGGGGCATTCTTTTGTAATAATTGCTGGTTTTACACTGAGGCAAAGGAGGGTAGAAGTCAAGCTTGTGACTGAGTGGCCAGCTGGACACAATGCGTTAATGACACAAACATCTTGGCAAGCAGGTGCTCTGTGCAAAAATATCCATTATCTCCTCTAAGGTCACAGCCATATCATTACTCATTTACTCAGCATAGTGGAAATAAATGGTCAGAAATTACAGGTTCTCCGCAGCAGTGATGGCACATTTATTTTAATATTTTTATTCTATTAACCCCGGTATTGATCAGGCAACTTGTACAAACTTAAATTCTTGCAGTACGAAAATCTCCAAGTGGTTTTACTTCATTGCAACGACCTGAATGAAACTCACAGAAGGCTATGCATCCAGGCTGTTTTCTCGAATTATTGCTCTGCAGAATAGCTTTTTGCAGGAGATGAGTCTATTTCACACTTTATTTCTACCAGTCTAGCCACAAGTTTTGCTTTTGACCCCGCAGATCAATTTTCCAATCAAAATCTCATGGACTTTGGCCCATTTTCCCTCTAATCATTGTCTTTTTGTCAGTTAGTTTCACAGTATGTGAGATTCTTTGGTTGTCAATTTAAGTTGTATTATAGCCGCAATCATATGGGCTCTTTTCACCCAACAAGACATATTGACTCAGCGAGGAAAATTTTTAATACACAGAAATGTTTTTTTTTTGTTGTTGTTGCTGTTTTTTACACTAGACTTCTGTCTGTTTCCTAGCAACTTGCCAGTTTCCATAGCATTGTTTTTAAAGAGCTTCAGGAAAACGATGGTCACAATTTATGTTGCCTCTGAGATCTCAGGTGCCCGAGCAATTTTCAACAGCAGCCTTTCACAACACCAACACAAATTAATAGTAATTTTCTTTGCTGCAGGGGGATTATTATCAATTTGCATTACAATGGAATGTGTCACTCTCAAACTATCTTCCTGAAAGAAAAACCTCCATCTTGTTGCAAACAGACCGCCATTACCTTTTGCAGAAATATTCAGAGGCCCTTTTTAGCTGGTATTAACATGTTTTAATGGTTAGAATTCAAACTCATCAATATTAAACCTAAGATAATGAATGTTTCCTTAATATTTTCAGCACTTTAAACTGCCCTGTTTCATAATTGATCATGCATTGAGGTTTATCTTTTGTGCCTGAGATACAGAGTATTGAAGTATTGAAGAATTCTTATCGATGTGATTGCAATTTCCAGTAGTGGCATCACAATCAAATATTGTTATCACGTGTCCTTAAACAGGACAAACATTTTTGATATGTCTATTTTTTAATTTTATTTTCCTGTTTATCTGAAAGCTACTTTCTGTTTAAATAATTTCTTTTTATGAAACCATAAAAAATGGGTATGTGTGTCTTTTTGCTGTTTTGCGGTGCGAAGCCATGACCCAAAAACCGAGAAATGTACCAAAGCATGATTTTACTGCTTCCCGCTGACTCTAAACCTATACATAAGACATCAGATTCCGAAAAGCCTGCACCATGACAACGCGTTAGCTGATGTTGTGTAACCCACAGGAATGGAAAAACAGAACCTACATTTTAGATACCTGTGTTTTTCATCTCCTTCTTCGACTCGTGTTATGCCCAGATTACTTGATGAGGTCAAGTAATGACGGATCGCTTTAGTCTCAGACATTTTGTGTGTCTGCGTCGAGAGTTCTTGTGGACGCCGCAAATAATTTTTCTACCGTGAAAGAGGCTTTCTGCGAATTGTCATGCCCTGTGTTTCTTTGAGAAAAGCGTCGTGTCTTAAAAATTATTTTACTGAAGGAACATCAGCATCCTCAGAGGACACTTGAACAAAAATGCTCCATTGCATTTCAGATTGAGAGGGAGAGAAAGGAAAAAAAAAAAAAAAAGCATAAGTGCACAGTGATGCTTCCAGAGCACTTGCTTATAAGAGAACATACAAAAGAACTCCGAGTGCTTGCATGTGTGCACTGGGCTTTCTGCATGCGTTTTGACTGTGGACATGAAAGACATTTTTCATCATCATGGTACACAGGGCAGCACTCACCTGAGGATCACAAGTCAAGGTGAAATTACCTGCACCCACACGCCGGCCCCATGCTCTTATGAAACACCAGCAATGATTACAAGGTGAAGCCAGTCGGTGTTGTACATGATAATATATTTAGGCAGACCACTGTAGTGAACCATCTGTAGGTCCCACTCAGAACTCAGTGGTTCAGTGAAGCAGCTGNTGAATCTGTGGTTGGTTAGGGTGGCTCTCATTATAAAACCAGCGGTCACACTCTGCATAATCTAGATAATGTCCTTACATAACTTGAGAAGCTTCCAAATGCCTTTCAGCATTTTCTAATCCATCATCTTTCATCCCATTTTTAAAAGCAAAAACAAAGTACATTTGCTGCGCAGAGTCTTGCTTTGTCTTTCTCTCTTTCAGTATGAAAGTATGGCAGACACGTCCCAGCGTGTCCTAGACCTAGACACTAGTTTCTTGTTAAGTAGCTTCTTACATGTCCTCCATAATATTGAAAACAAGTATCATCATCCCTCAGTAGCTATAGCTTTGGAGACTTATGGTCTGTTCATTAATATGAAAAGAAAAAAAAAAAAGGATTTTGGAGATTCAAATCAGGCAGTTATTGATCTTGTCCAGCCAAGCTAAATCATCACCTGATTTTGTTTTTTTGTTGTTTTGTGTGCATGCATGTGTTTGTGTGTGAAGGTCAAAAGTCTTGCGTAGTAAATAATACTTGGTTGAAGTGTTAGATTGATAGAAAATCAAATCGCTGTCTTCTGCTCTTTCTACTCGGTTTTAGCCAGTGGACATAAGCATGCAATAGAAAACGCTCTGCTGTAATTAGTATTCTACTGCAGGTTTTGCAGAAAAAAAAAAAAAAAAATGACAGACAGCTCAGGCCAATAAAGAATCGCTTCACAGATAGCGGCATTGATTAAATGTCTAAGACGAGTGCTTAGTATGACTATGGTGTTTAAGATATTAAGTGCTCCACAACAAGAGTGGGTTGTTAAATATGTAGCGGTCAGGTTGTAGGTTAAGTCTGAACATTTACAGTTTCCCAACTTTGTAATTGCTATTCAGCGGTTTTAATGAAGCGCAATATTTAGCATTAATGTGTGTTTTTTTTTTTATTATTATTAGAGTTAGATGAGCATTATTGATGGTAGAATTCTGTTAATATTGTTAGTTTTTTATTTATTTATTTATTTTTTGTACATGTAGCTGATCTCTGTTCCTGGTACTACAGGTTTTTCCATTGGATTACATCCTAATTACAGTCATTACGGTGTACTTTGTGCTGACATCCATGGCTGGCATTCGTAACATGGGCATCTGGTTCTTCTGGATAAGGGTAAGCTAAAGATACTTTTCTGTGTTACCTTAACAGGTATAGTAGTGTTGTTTTAAAGATCTCTGATAAATATTAAACCCATCTCAAAAGAGATTTCTCCACAAATACCCTCTTGTGACAGCACTGCCATGTCATCACTTCTGCATAGCTTCGTTAAGAATGCCACACCAGATTTTCCTGTCCTCACTCACAGCTGAACTGCAATGGATGTTATCATCAGCCTCCAACTACCCCCAGAGAGAACTTTGGCTTTTTGCGTCACTTTTTGGAGGCTACATTTCCCAACTATGTGTACTAAGACACAAGGAGTTCATGTGTCTTGTGTGAGACTGAATAAAATAAGCGTTAGGAGCCTCCTCTGACACTCACAATCTTGCTTCACATTGTCTAATTAGATGTTGATGCATGTTTTAACACAACTTTTAACATGTATTCCTTATTTCATATTTGAGGAGCAGAGGCGATGCAAGGCTTTGTGAGCAGATCAAGTAAAAAGGGTTTTGCTACTAGTGTGAAAAATAATAAATAAATAAATAAATACACATAGATGAATATCTGAAAGTCTTTATTTCTGTTAATTATGATGATTTTTCACTTGCAGTTAATGAGAACATGCTATTTAAAATTAGGATGACATCTCAATGAGAAGTATGCTTAATACATGTTCAAAGGTTTATTCTGACAAATGATACTCACTGGGACATACTTTGTAAATATCGGGTTTCAGCTGTATTTAATATTAGGTTGCTGACTTTGCAAGTATTGGAGTTCAAGGACAGTGGGAGACGAACTGTCCCAGCACAGTCATACCGCTGGGGCTGCAGCTCCTCTGCCTTTGGCATTTTAATAGCAGAAATCAATTAATTGGGCTTTATAGAATACATTAATATTAAAAGGATCCTGTTTTGAGTTCTTTAATTTGTTTAGCTTTTCCTTTTTTAATAATAGTGACTCAACTGATGTTTTTCCCTCTAATGTACGTGTCCATGTAAATTTAAAAAATATCTGTTTTACAAAAATAATAAATGTATTACTGTTCCAGACTAGTTTTTTTTGTTTTTTTTAAGTTTTAGTGAAGCTGATGCTTCTTTTAATCAGTACTCAATTTTCAGTTTTCAACATTAATAATAGCGTAAAACATTTGTTAAATAAAAGCAATGTTGATACTTATAAATTATAATTTTCTCCATCCTATTTCTACAGAGTATAGAGTGTTTTTTTTTTGTTTGTTTTTTTTTTGTTTTTTCCAAGGCATCAGTCCTAAGTTAGAAATTCTGGTATAGCTGCTTCCGCCAGAATAAACGGTGAACATCACATTCCTGTGTTTTTCTTCGTAGCTGTACAAAATAAGACCAAAGAGAACACGTCCCCAGGCTCTCCTCTTCCTCTGCATGATTCTGCTGTTGATTGTTCTCCACACCAGCTACATGATCTACAGTCTGGCCCCACAGTATGTCATGTATGGGAGCCAGAAATATCTTGCGCAGGTGAGGAAAAACAACTCATGTGATTTCCCCATGTCTTACTATGTTTTTTGGTCTCCCTGATGAGATCTAGCTCCTAGTGTGGGTTTCTAACAGTGTCAGTACCAGTGGGTTTAAACCACTATGGTCCAGCTCTGTGTAGGCAGCAATTTGGTCTCTATAGGCCAACAGCCAGCCTTTTATACTCTTGTTCTTTTTAAATTCTTTCTATCTGTCTGACAATGTAGCTTTTTGCTGTGTGGATTTGTTGTTTGACAGTATACCCTTTGTGAGTTGTAGCTCTGCGCTTTTTGTGTGGGTGTCTACATTTGGATTTAATGCAGAGCTATGTGTGTGTTCTTTCTAAAAACATCCTTTAAGCAGCGTAATTTAAATAAACCATGGCATTGTTTTGCTAAGGCATTATCTCCCCTACTGAAAGACGAGAATGAATTTAAAACTAGCTTCACAGGTCGAACACATTTTATTCCTACCTGTTCATTTGTTTTTACCGCTGGACTTCTAATTAATTTCTTTCTTTGCTGTGCCAGGACTCTGAGTGTAAGCAACAATTCCCAAGGCTAAGTTGTATTTATACTACCCTGAGTTACCACGACTTTATTTGGACGTAGTAAAAGTAAAGTAGCCTCAGCAAGCAGATTTAAAACCGGAATATGACTTTTGTGTCAAAAAGAAAAAAAAGCAGAAATAAAATATATATTGGCACTGCATGACTATTTAAAGGCCACTCAGACCACTCAAAAGTTTAAATTTTTAGGTTTTCAACTGAAAAAATTGTATGTGTTAAGAGTGACAATTTACAATCTAGAAATTCAAAATGGTGACACAGTAGAGCTTGTTGGTAGCTGCAGTAAATGTTATTTGCTATCCATGCTCCTTTTGCAAACTCTGCAAAAGCACAACATAATAAAGATGAAGTCATTATTAGCGTTTAATCCAATTCATAGTTTGTCTGATCATTTAGTATATAACTAAGTAAATCCCTCTGTTTTTTGGAAGCAAGCTGGTTAGTATTAAGTTGCATTTACTCTGCAAATAAGATCTAAACTTCTTCTTAACACCCAAAAAGCAGCATAATCAGTATTCCTCTGTTTAGGTAAGAGTGATCCGGATATTTCTATTTCACCATTATAAGACTTGTCGAATTGTCTGGACAAAAGTACTTGAAAAGATTTTTGTTATTCTGCATGAAGTAGTTGCTATGTTTTTCAAATCACCAACACATTTTTTTTTTTTTTTTTTTTCTGTTCGAATCAGGCACCCTCAACTGATCCAGTGCTTGGAAATACTACTGTTAGCACTACAAAGATATGTGATGCAGACGCACCTGAGGGTAAGTTTCTCACCGCTTCTTTTCACAGTCCAGGGTCACTACACTCACACCATCAAAGACGTCCTCACAGGTTTATTCTGGCATCGCAAACATGAAGGACTGGTACAAACTGGGCTTCTTAATGCGGGACATTGTTTTCTAGTTTTGATCATCATTTATTATCAATAAGAGCAAATTATACAAAGAACAAACATTAACTCATGCAAGACATAGCATGTACTTGTGCCCATGCCAAACTCTAATTACAGTACATCAGCCATGATAACATAAATGTGTAAATTTACATCACACCAGTGAGCTTTGTTATGGTAATTTATACATCTGACTAATGGCCAAGTTGTGATAGGTAGTGAAGGGGACGCTGCAGTACAAAGATGGGTTTAAAATGCACTTTTTTTTCTTCTTTTTTTTTACCAAGTTCTTTGTGCTAAATTACTGAATTATCTGTACGAGTGTCTCGTTCAGCGATTATAAGAAACTTTGTTAAATACAAGAAGATTATCACTCTGGGCATGTCCTTTGACTATTTCATCATGAAATCGGCTTTACAACTTTCATATATTTATCTTAACAAGCCAAACATGGGCTATTCAAGCCATCACTTTCTGCGTTTGCTTTGCACAGAGTGAAATTTGTGCATTCTGAAACGAGTCTGCGTGAGTGAGTGCTCTGTCGTAACAGTGGGCACTAACTCATGCAGGTAATTTGGTAGCACCTTGTGGGCATAAATGACCAGTGACCAGTCGTGCATGGTTCTAAATTTCCCAGAGCCTGAACCAGTGCCAAAAGGAGGCGCCAAAGCCGGGTTTCCTCTCAGACCACTTAAATTACAGCACGCTGAAAGGTTATTATGGATTTGTTGCCCATCCAGGCCGAGGCATTACTGCCTGCTCTAGATTTAGAGCCACCAGGCTAACATTGTATATCTTCCACTAATGCTGACGCAACTGCTGAGACTTGTTGGGGAATTGACAAGGAATCTCTGTGGGGTCTAGTAGAATCTGCCAAAGAATGTTAGCAGGAGATTCTTTGGGCCCTAGTGTTATGTGTGCTGGAGAGGTCAATTTTTGGATTTTAATACTGGAAATTTGTAGGATGGATTGGTGTTGGGGGGCGGAGGGGTTTCTACCTCAAGGAAAACCTTCCACACTGGCCGAGTGATGTTCAATAATATAAAATGACTTATAAGGTCTAATCTTACCAAAGTGTCAGATCCCAAACATTCCTCGCCTGGCATTTCATATTACTAATATAATCAGTAATGCACTTCACTCGTCAGCGGCGACATTGTTGTCACTGATTGGTGTTCCTTTCCATTTGAAACACTCAGACCTCTGACAAGAGGAAGTCACCTGTGCAAAATAGTCTGTCACCTGTTTAAAGAATTGGCTTTCTGTACATGTTATTGCTTTTTGTTGTTGCCAGAAGATTATTAGCGCAGTGAAAAGTTAATGACTCAAATAGTGCCTCAATGCTTTCCCAAATGATAATTCACAGAGCTGGAAGGCAATCAGAGTTGCTAATGAGATATGATGAGTTAAAACGACAAGTGTATAATAAAACTCGATTGGAGGTTCAGATCTTAAAAGTGGAGTAGGAGTTGGTTGTTATCACAAACAAACATATACACTGTTCACTGCTGTTCTAAGGAAGTATGTGATGTATATTGATAGAACATGTCTTGGATGAAAAAACTGAGATAAAGTAAATACAAAAAAAAAATCCTGTTTTTGAATAAATTAAAATTAAAAAACAAATTGTTTTAAATAACTTGGATTTGTTTATAAAGCTTTAATGTCATTACATACTGTGCATAGGATTTTGTTTTGAATTATTTTCAAAGATATTCTTAGGAGAATCATTAAAATCTGAATCCAAGCCAGAAAAAATAATTGGTATGGCTACATATAGCAGGGATGTTAAAGCAAATTTATTGATGTCTTGATTTTATTTCAACCATACTAAAATGCAGCAGGCAAGTCTGCAGAGATTAATGACAAGTTATTGACTGAAAGAGTTTGAGATACGACTAATGGACAGATAGCGGCCAACTTTGATTGTATAACATTATCTTATCTTTTACTAATTATTCTGCTTCTCAGTACATAAACAAAACAAGAACACTTGGTGTAACTTCCATTTAGACAAGGGCTCTGTTTTGCAGTTTTAATGAAAGAGGTCCTGATCCGCTCCAAAAGTTAATGGGTTTCTTCCTTTACTCATTACCTTGTTGGAAGCATTACCCTTTATTTAGCTTCTGCTAAACCCTAATTAAACACAGTATAGTTTATGTGCTGGCTATCTGTGTATTAAGTACAACGTGGGTGTAACATAAGAGGCAGGAGTCAAAACTAATTAAATTAAGTAAAAAAAAAAAAAAACATGCAATTAATAGGATGCTGCATAACAGAAATTGTTTCACAGAGTGTGAAATTAATATTTATTTTGTAAGAGTCCGTAGTATTGTCACATAAGGTGACTGAATGAGTCAAAAGGAAAGGTGTGATTGGTGCAACCAGTTGTCTTGCACAAGTATTGTTTCCCTTGAACCTCTTCACATTTTGTCATGTGGTATATAAATAAGTATTTCATTGGGTTATTTAATTATATTAAGCATATTGATTAAATAACTCTAACCCCTTTGTGTCCCTACACTCAAGAAAAACCACGACATGTCTCTGTCTGTATGACATTCACCAGCAATGTCCAGGGTTCCACCATGCGTAGCATCTGCCTATCCTTCGTCTGTCCGTCTGTCTTCTGCTTATCTGGGATCGGGTCACAGGAGCAACAGGACCAGGAAGGGAACAGTAGACATCTCTGTCTCCAGCAGCATCCTCCAGCTCATTATGGGGGACCCCAATGTCAAAAACGAGTCACTTTAGGCATAAATTTGCATTCCGAGGTCAGGCAGGATACATAAGTCCTCCAGGTAACTGTGGACTTATGTAACCCCAGAGTTTTCTTTTAATGGGATGTTTCTGGAAATCCTCCCGAGGGAGAATTCCTGATCAGATTCCAGAACCACCTCAACTGATTCCTTTCGATATGAAGACTCAGCTCTAAGTCCAAGTCTAGCCACCCTCCGGAGGAAGTTCATCTCAGCCTCTCAGGATCTTATTATTTTGCTTGTGATCCATATCTCATGACTGTGACTATGAGGGTTGGAACATGTGCCCCTTCCTCTGCTTCTCACTCTACTCTACCTGGCCTCGCTCCACTCTGAAGTAATCGTGTTTCCACTGACTTGGCTAGGTCTGTAGCAGGGCAGCACCTCCTGGAGGTAGGTGGTATTGAGCCCCGCCTTCAGGCGTCCTATGCTATGTACCAATCCATCTCTCTGCATCTTCTGCTTCATCCTGCCATCACTCTTGAACAAGACCCCATGATTCTTAACCTTGTCCACTTGAGGCAAAGACAGACTAGGGGACCATTCACCGTTTTCCAGTCCAGAACCATGGGCTCATGCATAAAAAGAATTTACTCTCATTTGGGCCCCCTCATACTAAGCAGAAAACCTATCTAGAGTTGGAGGTCATGGCCTGAAGAAGCCATCAGAGCCACATCATCTGTAATGACTAAAACAAATTTGTTGAAATAACTTGGAATTATTTGCCTTTTTTAAAAATATATATTTTTCTGACCCACTAATCTTACATCTAGCTGTAGAAGATTGAGCTATAGTTCTTCACTGCTTCACTGCTTCATTGTGTTTAAGACTGTAAATATATGCTCACTATATATGAAGAATTATAGAATTATGAAGGTGTTGAGAGTCTGAGAAATCAGTCATTTGACCAAAAAATGTGTAGTTTTTTTTTTTTTTCCGTTGTTTTTTTTGGGCATTCTTTGAAACAGCTTCTGCTTTCAGAACCACGGTACCAGCTTCCATGAGTAGGAGGATGTGTCAAGCTGAAAGATGCATGCGACTGAGAGGGAATACGTTCACTAATCAGCAGATTCTGTGGATATGGTGCAGGCGAAAGTTTTTATAAGATTGGAAAACAAAGAATTAGACCTGAACTTTAAAAAAAATCTTTATCTAACTCCTTTACAGAGGGAAGGAGTGTTTACTCTGACTGAAATATGTTTTTCTTTTGTAACTGAAATGTTTGCCGAGAAGTTTAGGGGAAATAATGGCTGAATGTTTGACAGGTAAATAGCTAGATGCATGCAGTGTTCAGGTGTTAAGGGAACACTTTGCATATGTTTTTATTAAGAGCACATTTTTTGACATAAATCAGGGTTTTTATTCTTACTACAAAGCCTTTTTTTATCTGTAGTAGAATACTTTGCTCCATTTCATGTGTAACAATGACAGAGTGAAGACAGAAGTATAAAACACTCCCAGTAAAATGGAAAAAATGGAGAAGACGACAATTTAGAGTTAATGCAGACAAGAGGGTAATGGTTCCTCTGGCTTCAGGAAGTTGGAACGCCGTGTCAGGAAGAAGTCACTCTCAGTTGCTCAGCTCTCACTCTGTAATTGATGCAGACTTGTTCAAAAAAGAACTGTGCCTTCTTTGTAAAGCTGACGAGAGCAGGAAGGTGGCAACAGGGGCGAGGATTAAAAGCTACCGTCAAGACAGTTTCCAACAGATTTAAGAATCTGCACAGAAAAGTCGCAGAGAACTTCACATTTTCACAGTTGTTATCTGGGTTGAATAAATTAGGGCATATTTTGTTCCACTGGTATTTCATCTACTGACATGGTATAGAGATTTTTGTAATGTATATGTTTTTTATATATATATTTCCTCTTCTTGCATGTATGGCTTTTCTCTTCCATGCAGATAGGTTGAAACTCTGCCTTTAGTTATAACTTCAGTACTTTGGTTTCTCACTGAATTAATAGTATAATCTTAAACCCAGATAATCATTCTCAGACATCATACAATCCATCCCTTTTGAAGCAAAATACCTCAATCAACGTGTCTGCTTGTTTTGTATTTTGTTGTAAATTGGTATTTTACAATTTACAACAAACCAACTTTGCTAAAGCAAAAGTTTGAGAGAATACTGTGTAGGTTGTGCGAATAATCAATTTTGACTTAAAGCAGCGTAATTGTAACCATTCATATGATGGATGATAACTTGGATACAGGGACTGATGATAATTCAGTCAAACCTAAGCTGAGGATTGATCCTCTCACAGCTGAAGCACTCCATCTGCCTGATTGTCTCCTGCAATTAAATTGTAAAAGTATGTCAGATTAGATTTAAATTATTAGAAATCTACATCTTAATCTGTTTAAAGTTGCTTTTTGACATTGATCCAAGATGTTTACTACTATTCGTGTCTTCTTTTATGTGTTCTCATAACCTCCCTAGACATAAAGTGGTTAATATGTCGAACAGTTTTTTTTTATGGTGCTTGTTTGTAAAACACTGCATTGGAAATTCAGGGTTTTTTTTATACTGTTTTTATTATTATTATTTTATAATAGAGCAGCTGTTAAAATAGGAATGCACCTCTTGCCATTTACTTTAATTGAAGACAAGCTTTTGTCTGGTCACTTGCTGAGTGAAATGATATTCACAGAAACACTTGTCTGTTATACTTTGGGACCAAACGTGTGTTAGTTTATTAGGCAATTTGTATTTTAGAGGATAAATTTAATTATTGAACAATTACTGTGCTGGCAAAACTATTAAACTTCAGACATGAATATTTCAGAAAGTAAAAGTGGGTTTTTAGCTTTCCACGGAGAATATTTGTGTACAACTATTACTGTGCACAGTTATTTTGTAGCTTAATTATAAATGAAGATTTTCCCATTCCATGTCTTTATTCTTGTGTACTAAAGATAGAATAGCAAAAAAATATTTAAAAGTTTGCAAAACACACTTATGACATTAAAAAGAAAAAAAACCCTGACCAGTTTAGCCACTCCTTTTCTTTTTAATTATCATCATGACCCTTCCATTCTTGAAGCTTGACATCTTCTTGATCTTTTGACAATCAACTGTTTGGGCGGCAGCAGATGCTGTTCACAGAGCTGGACTCTTCTCTTTTTCTGTCAAACTCCTGTTTAAGAATCCTCCACAGGTTCTCAGTAGATTTTAGATCAGCTGAAGAAGGGAGCCATGTCATTATTATTTAACATTTTACTTTTTACTTTACTGCAAGCCTCAAAGTGCAGTGCTTCAATGCAAGTGATGAAGCATTGCACTGCATAAAAACCATGGTCATCTTGACCTTTTTCTGAAGCATCCTTCCGCTAGAAGGTTACTTCTAAAAACAGATGACAAGCTCGGGAGTTGATTTTGCGTCCTTCTTTAAAATGAAAATGTCCAACTAGCTCATGTTTTAGTAAAATGCCAGCCTATACAAGTACCTTTCTTTCACCTCACTATCATCTGAGTCAAGTGGAGCTTTATGGCTGGTACTGATCGAACCACAGCCTCGTCTGGTTCATAAAGAGTTCCTCGTATTTCATCACTCCGTAAAACCTTTGAAAAACCTGCTTTCAGATCATTTTTGCCCTCCAGTCATGACTTCTCAACTCATGTGCCATGTTCTTTGGTCTTGGTCTGGTTTCAGCCTGCCTGTCTCTGGTCAATCTATATGAGAACTGAACACTTTTTACTTCTCGTAAGTCTATCTCAGATGAGGTGGGAGAATAAAAAAATGAAGGGCATTTTTTGGTTAAAAAAAAAAAAGTTCCCTCAGTTCACACATATGCACTCGAGGGGCATTCTTTTGTAATAATTGCTGGTTTTACACTGAGGCAAAGGAGGGTAGAAGTCAAGCTTGTGACTGAGTGGCCAGCTGGACACAATGCGTTAATGACACAAACATCTTGGCAAGCAGGTGCTCTGTGCAAAAATATCCATTATCTCCTCTAAGGTCACAGCCATATCATTACTCATTTACTCAGCATAGTGGAAATAAATGGTCAGAAATTACAGGTTCTCCGCAGCAGTGATGGCACATTTATTTTAATATTTTTATTCTATTAACCCCGGTATTGATCAGGCAACTTGTACAAACTTAAATTCTTGCAGTACGAAAATCTCCAAGTGGTTTTACTTCATTGCAACGACCTGAATGAAACTCACAGAAGGCTATGCATCCAGGCTGTTTTCTCGAATTATTGCTCTGCAGAATAGCTTTTTGCAGGAGATGAGTCTATTTCACACTTTATTTCTACCAGTCTAGCCACAAGTTTTGCTTTTGACCCCGCAGATCAATTTTCCAATCAAAATCTCATGGACTTTGGCCCATTTTCCCTCTAATCATTGTCTTTTTGTCAGTTAGTTTCACAGTATGTGAGATTCTTTGGTTGTCAATTTAAGTTGTATTATAGCCGCAATCATATGGGCTCTTTTCACCCAACAAGACATATTGACTCAGCGAGGAAAATTTTTAATACACAGAAATGTTTTTTTGTTGTTGTTGTTGTTGTTGTTTTTTACACTAGACTTCTGTCTGTTTCCTAGCAACTTGCCAGTTTCCATAGCATTGTTTTTAAAGAGCTTCAGGAAAACGATGGTCACAATTTATGTTGCCTCTGAGATCTCAGGTGCCCGAGCAATTTTCAACAGCAGCCTTTCACAACACCAACACAAATTAATAGTAATTTTCTTTGCTGCAGGGGGATTATTATCAATTTGCATTACAATGGAATGTGTCACTCTCAAACTATCTTCCTGAAAGAAAAACCTCCATCTTGTTGCCAACAGACCGCCATTACCTTTTGCAGAAATATTCAGAGGCCCTTTTTAGCTGGTATTAACATGTTTTAATGGTTAGAATTCAAATTCATCAATATTAAACCTAAGATAATGAATGTTTCCTTAATATTTTCAGCACTTTAAACTGCCCTGTTTCATAATTGATCATGCATTGAGGTTTATCTTTTGTGCCTGAGATACAGAGTATTGAAGTATTGAAGAATTCTTATCGATGTGATTGCAATTTCCAGTAGTGGCATCACAATCAAATATTGTTATCACGTGTCCTTAAACAGGACAAACAATTTTGATATGTCTATTTTTTAATTTTATTTTCCTGTTTATCTGAAAGCTACTTTCTGTTTAAATAATTTCTTTTTATGAAACCATAAAAAATGGGTATGTGTGTCTTTTTGCTGTTTTGCGGTGCGAAGCCATGACCCAAAAACCGAGAAATGTACCAAAGCATGATTTTACTGCTTCCCGCTGGCTCTAAACCTATACATAAGACATCAGATTCCGAAAAGCCTGCACCATGACAACGCGTTAGCTGATGTTGTGTAACCCACAGGAATGGAAAAACAGAACCTACATTTTAGATACCTGTGTTTTTCATCTCCTTCTTCGACTCGTGTTATGCCCAGATTACTTGATGAGGTCAAGTAATGATGGATCGCTTTAGTCTCAGACATTTTGTGTGTCTGCGTCGAGAGTTCTTGTGGACGCCGCAAATAATTTTTCTACCGTGAAAGAGGCTTTCTGCGAATTGTCATGCCCTGTGTTTCTTTGAGAAAAGCGCCGTGTCTTAAAAATAATTTTACTGAAGGAACATCAGCATCCTCAGAGGACACTTGAACAAAAATGCTCCATTGCATTTCAGATTGAGAGGGAGAGAAAGGAAAAAAAAAAAAAAAAGCATAAGTGCACAGTGATGCTTCCAGAGCACTTGCTTATAAGAGAACATACAAAAGAACTCCGAGTGCTTGCATGTGTGCACTGGGCTTTCTGCATGCGTTTTGACTGTGGACATGAAAGACATTTTTCATCATCATGGTACACAGGGCAGCACTCACCTGAGGATCACAAGTCAAGGTGAAATTACCTGCACCCACACGCCGGCCCCATGCTCTTATGAAACACCAGCAATGATTACAAGGTGAAGCCAGTCGGTGTTGTACATGATAATATATTTAGGCAGACCACTGTAGTGAACCATCTGTAGGTCCCACTCAGAACTCAGTGGTTCAGTGAAGCAGCTGTAGAGCTGCAGATGGCTGTGAGAAGGAGTGGAATCATGGGAATCAGGAAAAGACTCTTCTGCTTCCTCCTCTTCTTCATCATCATCATCTTCTTCTCATCTCTTGGTCCTGGGATTTAAATGCCTTTCTTCCACCTCTGTCATAAGTGGAACAGGGCAGAGGTGGATAAATTTCTTGAATTCCAGCTTTCTGTCTGGATGAACTCTGACTGCATCGGGTTTTAATGCATCGGTTCTGAACCTCGACCATGACCAGTTGTGGCTTTGGATTTTGATGTCCTGTAGCTTCTTATAAGTGTGTCTGCACTGTTTATGGAGTTCAGGTCGGTGTGAAGAGCTCTGTTAGAAACAGCGTGACAGGAGCAGCACAGCAGGGTCAGTGTTAATGCTCCAGATGGCTCTCTAATAAAGCCAGACAGAGCATTTTAGGCAACTCCATCTTTTTTTGGACTTTCTGTTCCGTTATCCTGTTGACATAAGTTTTAATAAGGAATACATTTACATAGCGTTCTTTCTAGTGTCTGTATATGGCAGCTCATTAAGAAATGAGATCTTGGTGGGGATTTTTTTATTTTTTATTTTTCACCATTTGTCTATATTAAGAATCAAACTGCAGCGTATAAACACTGCACCCTTTCAGACGTCACCCCTTCTAATATTCATTCACTTTGTGACTCAGCCTTGGAACGCTGGCTGTCCTTTCTTGTCTGAATCTGTCTGACCAATACATGCATCAGTTTAAGGAGACTCAAAAACTGGCATCATGAGGAAATCCAGGTTTGTTTTAGCAGAATGAGAAATTATTTATAACACAGAACAGGAGCATTACTGTATTTTATTTTTTGTTCGGATTTACTTTTGTTTTCATGATCACTTTTGAGAAATGCTAAAGACATTAGTTTTGCTTTTGTCTGCCAGGGCTCCTAGGGAATTAAAAAGCCTAATACAGAAGAAGTGTTTATTGGTTCAGTAAATGAGCTGCAGCTGAGTAAGAGGTTAATCATTCAGTGCTTCAAGTAGAGGTAGGCTGATTTTATCAGTGGGCTGATAAACCGACTGATACGTAGCGCTTTTTCTGTTTTTTTTTTTGTTTTTTTTGTTTTGTTTTTTTTGTTTTGTTTTATCCACAATCAGCTGTGCACTTCACAGATTTTTAAACAGGCATGTTTCTGAACATCACACTGTTGTTCTGTTGACAGAATGAAAACAAGTGAAACTCATCCTGTCCTTAAATGGATACGGGCAGACAGATTTATGTTTTCGCATCCACCTGAATAATGTGCAGTTGCGCCACTGCGGGCAGACTGTACAGAGCAGTGGCCAGAAGTCCATCTGTGCTAGTTTCTGAATTTAAAAAAAAATAATTACCAGTGAGAAGGGTATGATTTAAATTGTTAATGTTAAAAAAAAAAAAGAGAAACGTTTCACATTGTTAAATATCCCCTGCTATTTTAAGAGGAAATAATTATTCATAACCAACTCTTTGTGGCAGTCTAGTCTAGAGATCTTTTTTTTTTCTTTTTATATCACATAAAAACATTGTTCAAACTCCTACAGTATGTTTGCCTTGTGGGTTTCAACACAACCGTACATATATGATCTCATCATATTTTTCAGAATATAGAACGGAAGGACATGCAGTAAATGTCCTGTAAAGCTACTCATTCACTGCATGTTCTTCACCTTTTTCTCTGCCCATCTTGTAAATCTACTCAGAGATAACGTCCACTTGCACAAATTTAGAAAAAAAAAGGAAAGAAAGAAATGCTCTTTTGATATAATTTTTTTTTTTTTAAATAACTATAAACATACCTGTGGCAAAAGTACAGAGTTTTTAGATAACAGTAGGGATGTAGAAAAGTCGAGAGAGGGTAGGATTTTATGTTTTCTACATTTTCATGGTATTTGGATTGTCAGTGGTTGGTAGTTTTGTACACTTGATGTTAGATTTAAAATTTTCAGGCACTGGTAAAGACTTACAACTGATAGAGTGTATGATTTATTTGATTTATTGGTGTTTATTAATTTTCTGAGCTGCAGGTGTAGTTGTTCATGGGTTAAAACCGAAGCCACAAACGTGCGCATTCAGGAATGTTGGAAGCAGGACTTGACACAGTTTCTCATGTGTGTTTGTGCATTTATTGTAATATTTCCCTCTGATCTTGTGACTGAGGTCATGTGGATGACCCTCTTAGTTCTTTTCATTATTGAGAATGGGTTCACTATCATCCATCGTTTTCACCGTATCACAGAAAGGACCGTGTAAGATTAAAGATATTTTTTTCTGAACCTGCAGCTGTGCGGCTCTTTGGCTGCAAGTATTTGAAACACATTAGAATCTGCGGCTGTCTGCGTGTGTGTGTGTGTGTACACCCTGTAAACACTGGTGCCCAGTCTTTATGATTTGTTGATGTCTGCTTCATGCTTTTTTACCTTTTG
The DNA here is from genome assembly GCF_000485575.1 of Poecilia formosa. Taxonomy (NCBI): domain Eukaryota; kingdom Metazoa; phylum Chordata; class Actinopteri; order Cyprinodontiformes; family Poeciliidae; genus Poecilia; species Poecilia formosa. The sequence continues at coordinate 1,588,455 of NW_006799954.1, read as the reverse complement.
GCTTTTCCGCAAGTGAAACTCAATATGTTTGAGGCGAGGCACCATTAAGTGTTACATCATTCTAGTTTTATTCATTGGTTCTGCCAGATTCACATCGACAGTGACACAACTATCCTCTCCTCCAACTGCTGGTTGTCTTTTATGGTTAGAATAACAAAATTGCCTGAGGCACTGCTCCATTTTATAATGGCTGCCTGTTTTTAGCTCTTAAGTGAGTTCAGACACCTTTATAACTCAGACATATCATACACCATGTAGCAATGGATGTGTCACAGTTTATTTGATTCCTGATGTGTGTTTTTTTTTTCCCCCCCTCGGTAACAGTACATAGAAGCTATCTGCGTCAGCAGACAGGAAAAATGTAGGGGGCGGGGCTGTGTCTAAGAACCAGTAATATACCAATCATACTTGTTTTCACCTTTTTTCATAAGGACTATCAGAAATCGGCAGAAAGATACAGGTTCTCTTCTAGTGGCAGGTTTAATCAAGCAAAAAGTGATTAAATTGTAGTATTATCTTGATTTGTGCATTGGAGTACATGTCTAACTTTTATCTCAAAACAAAGTACATTTCAGGACACGTTGTCTTTGACGTCTTTATAGACCGAAAGTAGATTTTGTACTTTTTTTTATATTTAATATATACTAACCTCAAATTCTTCAGTATTTGACCTGCAGATCATTAATCAGAACTGGGCTATAAAAACTTGCTTAATTTACATCAAATTAGCTCAAGAATTAGGAGAAAGAAGCATTTTAAAATTAAAACTGTAAAATGTTCCGTCCATGTTGTCTTTTTCTTCTGCTGCTAACAAAAATTGTAAAAAAACGTTCTTACCTCTCTTTTTCAGATGAGTGCACTGTGACGAGAACCTATCTCTTCCTACACAAGTTCTGGTTCTTTAGCACCATCTACTACTTTGGGAACTGGGCTTTTATTGGGGTAAGTTACAAAACGTTGACAAATCTCTTCATCCTTAGATGAAGGAGGAGGGAGTTGGAATGAGGCGCCTGGAGTCATAATGTTGTGAGAGAGGATTCAGAAATGCTGCTTAGTTACCGCAACAGATCAGAAGGATTGAACATGCGTTTCAAAAGCATTCCTGGAAAAAAAAAATAAAAACAAATTCAGGGAAGAGTGGCAGAATTGTGCATGATTCAACTTCTGGAAGTAAAATAATGTTTGTTTCTCTCATTATTTCAGGCTTTCCTTATTGGCCTGGTGGTGTCATGCTGCAGAGGAAAGAAATCTGTGATCGAAGGAGAGGTGGAGGCCGATGACTCAGACTTGAGCGATGATGAATATGTGCACTGAAAAAAAAAAAAAAAAAAAAAAAACTTTTCACTTACAGTCATAATTTAAAGGGACTAAAAAGCATGTTTTCTTTAACAAATAAATCAGTGAACTAATTAAATGTACTATTCTGGATTTCTTTTTTTGGATCCCAGGCTTGATTGAGTTGACCAGCTCTTCCCCTTTTAATGAGACAGTTCAGACTGATTGTAGTGTCCTCCTCACTCAGTTTTATTGATGGCTCTGGGATTCTGAGAGTGTCCTCCAACTCAATCATACTCACAAGATTCACATTTCGACAGTCTGACTCAAATTGGTAATTTAGAAGAAACACTGACATGAAACATTTACTGTTCCAAAACTTAATGTTTAGGCTTCTTCTGTCGCACAGTAGATTTCTCTTTTTTATTTTTACATCCTTAAGGTACTCCTTCTAGTCCGCTCAAATTATTTATTTATAACTACATCTACATCTTCTTTGGTACATATTTGAAACCTATCAGTAGTTATACTTAATAGCTGGTTGTTATAAAACGGTGATTTCTAAGAGGTAACATTTGTGACACTGTAAAAGGCTTGCTTTAAGTTGCATAAAGTTCAAGTGGATATACTGTATTTTCTTCCATCTGCTGTTATATAATGAAGCGTACCTGCGCCTGCGGACCCGCTCGATGTGTGAAATGTAAAGAACCAGTTGCATCTGTTGTTTTCAGTTTTTTTTTTTTTTTGCAGCTTCAACATGGATTTTTCGGTGGAATTGGGGAAAAAGAGAAACTGAGAGGTGAAAGTAACCGGTTACGGATGATGTGTTTTTCTTTTAATAAAGGCTTTGTATCATTTAAGGTTTTACTTTGAAGTTAATCAGCTGCAGCCTTGTGAAATAGCTTTTAATGGCACCTTTCAGCCATACACAAATTTATTTCTCTATGTACATATCTCAAATTATGACCAAATCATAATGTCTTCTCTTTTTTTTTTTTTTTTTTAATGTTTGTGCCTCATGAATGCAAACTACTATGATGGGCACATGCACCTTTATTTGTCCAAGCTTTCATAACTCATCTTAGAAGAGTTTCCAGTTTTGAAATTACCTGGTCATCTTTAGAGATGGTTACATAATGATTTTGGGGAAAGATATGCTATTATTCAATGGTACCTGTATTTGAAATAAATAAATAAATAAAATAAAACAATTTAAAACATTCTTTGTCTATTAAGGTTATTTTAATCAGTTTTCAGTTAAGTGTTTTTATTTGAACAGAGCAACCTAGATTTTTTTTATTTTTTTTTTTAGGGAATCCAGGGGGTATTTTAGCGTTTCTTGATCAAAATCTAATATTCAGTCTACATTATTTTACATTGAAGATTTTTTAAAGCACTTAGTCTTACTCAAAGTATTGCTAAAATATGTTTTTCCTAATAACCTGTTGTGTTTTGTGTGTTGGTTCAGCTATTATCTTGCAATCTAAAAGTTGTAGGTTCAACAGTCAAAGCTAAAGAGCACAATGGTACAGCTCCATAAAGTAGTCTCTAAAGTAGTGACAAAAATATTGAACTCCCACATAATGTTTTAATTTCTCTGAGCTCTACTTGTGAATGTTCAAAAAGTTGCATGCTAATTATCAGTATTTTGAGCATAGAAAAATATTATCGGTATGACTTTGAGCGGGACCCAAAGTCACAGTCTTTGGGTCGTAATGTTTTAAAGATAAACGAAAAATGAAGAACTCCATAAATATGTTTAATTCCACATCATGAAGAAAACGTGAGGCTGAAGTTGCGGTGCTGCTTTGCGTTCCTGGTAGGCACTGAATATACACAGACAGAATATGAGTGAGATTAGCCGCATATATTAAAGTGCAATGCATAAATTTCAATCTGCTTTGAAAAGATGAGCAGATGAAACATGAGCAAAAATGCCTGACCTATAGTCCTGCTCTGTAGTATATACATTTTTATTACAGAGGAACATAAAGGAAATGGTTCCTTTATTATGTACTGTATGCATCAAGTATTAGAGAGGGCATCAGTGTAGTATCATTTGGTTCAAAAGCTTTTAGAGTAAACAGGTCTGTAGTTTGAATGTTATTTTAAAACCTCCTATTTGACTCATATTTGAAGAAGAAGAAGAAGAAGAAGAAGAAGAAAAAAAAACCTGGAAGTTGCTGCAGGTTGAGTGAAAATTGCCCACTTTCCCAATCATCCATCATTACATGTCTGACCCTGTTATCAAAGCCCCTCCTAGATTCCTTTTCAATTTTTTTGTCCATCATACTCTGTATGGGATTTCTTTTTAATATCTGTCCCGGTCAAATTGGTGATGGAGCTACAATTTAAAATCCCACTTTTACACTATTCAGATGCTAAATACAAAATTGCCATCAGCCCAAAGCTTGGGCTTTGACACACACACACACACACAAAAAAGTGTAAAAACATGAAACCTTTTTGAGTCATTAATGCTTGTGGGCTGACAGTTAAATACACCCATCCCTGGATTAGCTTACACACATACTTCTCACTGCCTGCTTTAAATGGATTTGCATATCATTTTTATGTCCAATTAGGGTTTGAAGTATGCCTACCTTGTAATGTGAGTTAAGCTGCGATGTTAAGTTCCACCCGTGCATTTACCAGTAAAGTAAAGAAGACTTGTGCCGAAAACATGAGTTTCATACGTTTAACATGGAGGATTTTAGGATCACAACAGAGGATTCCGGCTGTTCAGAGAGCTACTTCACTTGTCATACCTTATATTTAAAAGCCTTCTGTCTAAATGTCTTCTTTTACTCCTTCAAGAAGTGTTGCAACTCTTGCAAGGAGAAATGTGAATATAATTTAGTAAAATAATGTCTGAATAAATGAAATAACCCTGCTTTACCAGGGATTATTGGTACGATGTGTCTATTGGCCATCCATAACAGATGTGGAGACTTCTGTTTCCCTGATTTTAAATCAATTTGTACCTGTATATATATATAAATAAACATTAATTATTGTAGATTAGATTCAAATAAACTTGAAGTATATTGACAAGTATCCAAACTCTGCTTTTTCACCCATGGAACTGTTAAAACACACTTATTTGTGTTTAGTTCACAATCGGAACATGTCACTAACCAGGGACACCTTGACACAGACTCTCTCTGTTTTCCCAACTCTGCGGTTGCTTTTCTATATAACATATTCACTCTGGTTGGAGACTCCAAGTGACTCCCTTGGCGGAGATTGCAGTGGTTTTGATTTTCCTGGAGCAGTACCAAGGCTGCACTCTGCTCCCTGATTGTGTTATCTAGTGCTGATCAAGAGACACAAATTGATTGCATTTTGAGCAGATGTTTGTGTTTGCTGATGTCGGTGGTTGTGCATATTTATGTTTTGAAGGAATGCCTTTCATAGGGAGCCTTGAGCGTTTCAGTCTGACTCTGAATTATTATTGATGTCATAACATTTATGAGATAAACCTGGAATTTTAAGTTGAACTTCTGGGAACTGATCCGTTTAAGTGGTTTTTGTGATAAAAGATGACGATGTCTCGGAAAGGTCTGGGTGCAATCCTTGTTCAAGCTACAAGCCGAGAGAACAATGGTTCTGACCCAGTACAGACAGCATCAGATGAAAATCCGAAAGCAGTCAGCAGAATTAAATCATGAACTACTTAATAAACTTAGACTAAGATTAATTTGGTTCACCATTCACAATTGTTTCTCCAAATTGCCATTTTTAGCATCTTGTTGGTTAAAACACAGAACACGCTGCCATCGGCAAATTCCAATGTTTTGTTAAGTGTTACCAGATTATGCAATTATTAAAATCTAAAATCTGGATTACAAGACAACTCACCTCGCATTTGATGATATTAGACACACATGAAACCAAACTTTATGGAGGAAACGGACACATCAAGCACACTGTTAAAATGTGCAAAATGCACCACATACATACAAAATTTAGCAAGTCATAAAATTTACAGTGTCAAACTTTCAAACTTTTCTTCACAGCCTCCCTTCACAGTCGGAACGTAAAAGGATGAAGCCCCATAACACGATCTGATTATCATAGCCTATCCTGAATGTGTCCATTTTATGAATGCTATTGCTCAGTTTTATGTTTTCATTTTATTTTTCATGTTGTGCAAACTTGTGATTCTTCTCTCTTCACCCTTATGTGTATGCACAAAGAAAAGGGTAAACTTTTCAAAAAATATTTATCATTTTCTGATGTTGATGTTTAAATGCTTCAAATATACCAAGTGACTTTGGAGAAAGGACTGATTCAAAGTATTTTATGTAACTTCATGCTGTCATTTAGGTTCTGTTTAAGTGATTTCATAATTCTACAGATCAGGCAGCCTTCAGGCCTGAGCATTCAACTGAGACCTGTTGAATGATTGACACATAGGGGCCAGGTTGGTAAATGAAATCATTATTTGAAAACTACACATTCTTTTTACTCAAGGTTATCTTTGCTGATATTACATTTTGTTCAATGAAACATTTAAAAGAAAAAAAGCGATGGGGCAATTGCTTTTTTCCAGCACAGTATGTCCCTTTTACACTTCTTGGTGAACACCAAGCAGATGAGAAGTGCTCATGCTTGGGATTTATTTGGTAGTTCACTTTGTCAAAAACTCTGGTCTGGGTATAAGAGCTGGAGAAGGTCCATCTTATACTGTTTGCTCAATATCAAACCTTGCAAAGCAATTAAAGCTTAGGTTGCAAACAAACTTTAACAGGATTAAAGTGGCCATTTGTTGTTCATTTGTCTAGAGAGACAGGTGAGATGGGTTTTATATAAAGGCAAAATATGATTTTCTGTAATACTATAGAGAATAAAATAGATACCTAGAGGAATTACAGACTACTGTCACTATTTTCCTGGCCCTCTGTTGCTATCATCCATCTTACTGTTCTCCGGGAAAAGGGACTGAAATATAGTTTATGCTGCATACCAAATACCTTCTGGGTACTCTTCTAGTGATGCACTCTATCAGGAGTCTGCAACTTTTACTTCACAGTTGTGGTGTAGAAAAAAACTAACATATATATATTTTAATTTGCACATTTTTCTATCTTCATTAGTTTTTGCTAAATTGTATTCAAATGTGAGCTTAGCATCTGCAAGTTAAAAAAAAAAAAAAACATTAAGCAAATCAGTTCCTCCTGTGCTTGAAGTCCTGAGATAGCTCTGTGACAATGGAGCCGCCTGCCTCACCTCTCAGTCGGGCCTCAGGGGACACAAGTGATTCAGGATCAATGTGATTATGTTGATTCAGTGTTTAGAGGCACAAAGCAGCTTCACCTCTTTGCTCTTATGAGCCTGTGGGACATGCCACTTTCCACTCAATGAAAACATGTCCAGCAGGCTTGTCAGCATGTCCATTACGAACAGCTAAACAGAGCTGGCTGCTTTTGCATAAACAAGCCGTTGGGAGGAAAACAGTTTTCTCAATAAAAAAAAAATAAAAAAAAAGTGGCATACGGTAAAGAACATGAACGTGAGAAAGATTAAATCAATAAATATCACCATTAGGCTTCCCAGAGTATGATCATTTTGAGTAAAAAAAAAAAAAAAAGTCATGTTTTCTGCATCATGCTACCCATCCATCCACCATTGTCTCTACCTGTCTTCAGGCCTGACTGAGTGAGAGGTGAGTTACACTCTGGACAAGTCACCAGCACTCTGGACAAACACATGCATGTGCACAATTATACCTAAAGGTAAATTAATGTGTTTTTTTGTTTGTTTGTTTTAAATCGTCATTTAGATTTTGACATTAACAAATAAACACCCACTAATACCAGTAACCAGCACATCCATAGTCATCAGCAGCATTTTTATTGTTTTCCTTAAAGGCTTTAGTAGAAAAATAAATTATGGTACAATATAGCTTCTTCAGCTCATGCAGAAGAAACATGGGTAGTTTTTATCCCCTATATTTTTCTGCGTACATTGTGAATGCTTAAATGGAGGACAATCAAAGAAAAGATGGATACAACAACCTTTATACCTGAAATGTACTTATCAATATGAAAAAAAAAACTTTACATGTGAAACCTTCAATTTTTGGAGCAAATTTGCAATAAATGCCAAAAGCAAAGTAATAATTACTTTTATATCTGCAGGAAATGGAAGATAGTTGCGTGCGACCTTGAAGTAGTAATACTGAGGAGGGCAACACAACATATTCAAGAATTTTCATCCTTGGGGCATTGAGGTCTGCACTCAGCAAATGTGTGTATCTGATTACATTTTAGTGTAGGTTCACCAACACCAGAAATAAAATATATTTTTTTTCCTATTTTTTTTCTCTGCTGTGTAGCAACACTGATGGCTATCAATGCCTTGCAAAGATGTTTAACCCTTCATTATTTAGTTTTATGCATTAACCACAAAAGTTAATGTTTTAATTTATTTTGTCATAAGCCAACACAATACAGTGCATATTGTAAAGCAGAAGGGAGCCAATATATCAATATCAATATCAAAACTTATTTTTTATTTTTTACAAATAAACACCTGAAAAGTATTTTGTTCTCAGCCTCATTTACGCTGATATTTCAGAATTCAATTTCAATATAAGTACAGTCGTGCGAAGGCCTCCGTTGTTTGAAAGAAAACATTGGGGAGCAAACAGCATCTCAAAGATTGAAGAACCTACCATACAGGTCAAGGATAAACCAGCAGCTTTATGGTATGGAACAGATTTGACCCCCATGTCTTGAGTTTGACGCATGCTGTAGGATATTGGCATAATAAAACAGAAAAGAAAGAAAAAAAAAAAAACACTCTAACAAAGCCAATAACAGTAGTGGATATAATTAACCCAATTATGTCTCGTAGTCTAAATTGAAAGGCACTGTGAATTCATACAGTTATTGTGCTGAATGAACTCCGAATTTCATCACTTTTAATTTGTGTGCAGACAACGTTAGAGGACTCCAGAGTCCTCATTCCAGTCCACCAGGGATCATTCTCTGTTTCTTCCTCTTTTTATTCCCCTCTCATGTCCTTGTTCTTCACTGAAAATGAAGTCATGCCTCCTCTTCCTCCTCCCACTTCTTCAGGCACTTCCTCTTCTCCTGTTCGGTGGACCCCCGCATCCCAGATGGGAGAAGGGAGCACATGCTTGCCGCTCCCATTGCCGTACTGCACAGACCAGCAGACAGAACAAACAAGATTTTCCCTCAGCTCTGGCAGCTTCCTCCCATTAGAGCTCTGTGTGGACCTGTCTGTCTGAGGAAGCTGATCTTATCAGCAGAACCCTCAGGAGGCACACAAACATATTAGGGGTTTAAACGTTTCCCAGCCAAATTTGGAAATTGAATATAGTTGGTGGATTGAAGAGAAGAGGCAGAAAACGGTACAGAGCAAATCTTTAACTGTAATTGGAAGTTTTAAGTCACTGATTCAACCTGAGATAAAAGTCAATACAGCAGATGCCTTATAGGGCACTCTTGAGGACCTTTTAAAATGTTCCATCTGTCCAAATTTAAACAAAATCTAGTTACATTTTTTCTTAAAGAGTGAGATTTTAAAGCAGTGGTGTATTTTTGATCATACATTTTCTTAAAGGGATATTTCTGTTTTTGAAGCAAGATTATGGTAATAGGTTGCAAGTAGTTACTAATTCAGATTAGTAAGGATGATGCTAACAACTAGCGAGAGTGGCCAAGACCAAATTATGCTTTTATCATGTACCACAATCCTTTAAAACATCATCACATTTGCACTGTATAGTTATTTACAAAGAAGTTGATGATTACTTACAGGAAATGGACAAAGGAGGATGTGCAACACCTATTATATTCCTCAATAAAACATGTCCTAAGAGCGGAAATTGTAAATTACGGGTGGTAAGATGAGTTGAACTGTATTGGTTCATGAACATATGAATGTACGGCATGAGTGACAGCAGTAAAACTTTCATGACAAGACAGATTTCTTTTTTTAATTTCAAATGTTTGGAAACATTAGATATTTTCTTTTAGGTTGTTTAAGGTTCTTTTAGTGCTGACATTCCTGCTGTGGAATGATATTATTGTCTCTGTAGTGCCTCCAGTATTTGGGAAGAGAACTGCAGGGAGTGTTCCAAAAATAAACATTGTTTTTCAGACCAGCACAGCTTTTTTTTGTTTGTTTGTTTGTTTTGTTTTTTTCATCCCCATCACATGAATTAACTATTATTCTTGAAGAAACAACATGCTGTGTGGCATGTGCGTTGAATACAGTGTGGACCGATGTATGAGTTTATATTTATTATTTAGATTCGACACAAGGTGTGCCGCTATTGCTCTTGCATTATTTTGGTCAGTGCTTTAAAAATGTTACCACTGCTTATTTTAACAATGAGACTTTTTTTTTTTTTTGACTATGTTGATGTCACCAAGTTTACATTTATAAAAATAAAATCTAGTTGTAATTTTACCCTATTATTTAATGTTCATAATCCAGAAAATCCATTTTATGCTTACTTTTAATGACTGATTTGCACTACAAATTTCAAGGATGATGCTTACACCATGAGCTAATTTGTAACACTTATCTCTAGATGGGCTTTAATAAACAGCCCATTTTACTTTAATAGTTCATCATATTGTGTTTTAGTTTAATAAAAATAATTTAATTAAACCAAGTTGTGCTCGAGTCCTAATCAAATAGCATCTAATCCGTCCTTACTGCTCCTGTAACTTTAATTTATTGGATTGTTGGTGGTGCGTTGAGATCCATTTTGTGTTAGCTTTACAAGCAGAAATATCCAACCCTATGAATCATTTCCAGTCTATTATTCATATAACAGAAAAGCAAAGCAATGTAAAAAAAAAATAAAAATGCGTAAAATCGTGTTCATTTAGATTGCTATTATGCTTTTGCTTTTCATATCAATTTGATTTTACAAGAGACGGTTGCTCTGACCAGAAATGTTTCAAATGTTCCAGTTTTAGCGCATTTCATCCAGGAAGATCATAAGTGGTGCACGGCAACCTCGTTTCATTTCCCATTTAAATAGCCATTAGCAGGTGTGTAGCTAACCTCATGTTTACTTCGGTGATACTCATTTGTTTCAGAAAATGTCTCATTCAAGGTGAGTGATGCATTTGACAATCAACACACAACATAAACTTGACACGACCTCTGAAGCAGTACGAACATATTTCCTCTTTTATTTACATTCCTTTTCAAATGTTAACATTTTTCGCTATAACTTCTGGTCAAGTTGGCATTTTTTTTTCCTCATTAAAATAAATTGGCACAAGTAAAACATATGTAGACAAAAGTTTATTTACACCATACAACATTTTTGTTTTTAAATATTTTATACAGAGCTGCAGATGAGAGAGCTTGCTGGGATCCTTCAAGCAGATTCTGCAGTATTAAAGTTGTGAAATATATTATTTATATAAAAGTGAGTATTATCTTTATTGCATTTAAAGCAATGAAGAATGTAGCTTGACAAACATTCATTTTAATATGACAGGAAAAAATCCTCTTTGCCTCCCATGTTTTTATATTATAAAGTAAAAAGTGTAGTAATGGCCAAACGGACTGTTATAAACTTTTTAAAAACTGCATAAATATATACATTGTGCTCCCAGGTCCAGTTTTAGGAAATCAAAACTAGACCCGATGAAGCTGGGACGACATGGCATGTCATTTGCTTTGTGAGGTTTCATTAAGAGAGTTGTTGTTGTTTTTTTTTTTTTCAGCCAATTCCTCCACAGATAATTGGTAACACAGGATGGTAAATATTGTACACCAGGCTGCCCCACACTAAGTACACTAGTGAGAATACAAAAAGTAACACTGATGTTTTTATCCCTTTTTCTTTTACTTTTTTTTTTTCCTCTCTCCCCAGTCCTTATATTGTATTGGCACATTATGTCCCTGCCACGCTCGTAAGATCCAGATATGTTTGCCAAGGCTGTTAGAAAAGTCTGTTGCTTTAATCAGTGCAAAATACATCCCCTTCTCCTCCTTTCCAAGTTTGCATTTTTTTTCCCCTCTCCATCTTCTTCACCCTTCACACTTCTGTCTGGAAGTCTCCTTCCTGGACATCTAAGGGTAGGTTGACACACTTCTCCCACTCTGCAGCCGTCATCTCCAGTGAGTCCTTGGGGTCGGATTCTAGTACATTCATAGTGGCGTAGTTCTGGTACTCACAGGCTGGATTGTAGCTCTCCCATGGATTCTGTTTTGGCATTGCCTTGTCCTGCGAACACGGCCAACAGCAGGTGTTGTTAGTAGCATGACATCCTCAGCAGCTTAACTGCTACTTGTCTCTCAAAAATTTACTTTTTTTTTTTTTTCCAGTGAGGTCAGTTCATTCAGAAGGGCACTGTATGAGTTCCTAGCATTGCTAATTGAAAGTAATGAATTAATGCTGGGAGAAGCATCGAATAACAAAAAGATAATGGCAGTGTATTAAATGGGAACATGCGTACTATTAACATGGAGCAGATCTCTGCTTTCCTCAGCTCAGAAACTAGAGCACTGGATGTGTTGCGTGTGTGAGCCATTCATTCGCCTGAATGTGCTCTCACTGACAGTCCCAAAGACATTAGTGCAAATAAGGGAAAGAAGCGGCTCCCCATCAGGGAATATAAAATGGATACTAATGTTTGCTGCCAGCTCTGCAATAGATTCATTTGGGGGGGAAAAGGAAAATAGGGGAAGTAAGTAGTTATTGTTTTCTACAAAAAAAAAAAAATAAAATAAATAAATAAAAAAATGTATTTGCACTGTAACTAGGCAACGGTCCTGAAGCTGCAATGTACTGCAGAGGTGACTAAAACTGGGAGGGTGGTAATATGAAGTCAAAAGGCTACTATTTATAGTGATGTAAAGTAGTTTTAAAAAGACATTTCCCTGTTTTTGCTTTTCTGTCATGCCTCGATGTTTTCATATCATCAGGTTCATTTTGACATCAAAAATATTCCGAGTAAATGCAAAATGCAGTTTTGCAATAATGATTTCATTTCTTTTGTAGGATTTTTAAAATCCAGTCACAATGGATGGTTTTCAAGCATTAACAGCATGCTATTTTTTTTTTGTTCGTTTGTTTTTTGAGTCAGTCAAGAGGTGGACTTGTGAGAGAACCTCAGGTTACTGTCTCACTTCAGTTTGCTCGAGCCTAATGTCACAAACTAATGGTTTGGGATTTTCTGGTAGAGAGCAGAATTTATGGTTCCATCAGTTGTGAGAAGTAGCGTAGGCCCTGAAGTAGCACTGCAGTCAAAGACCATCACACTGCTGATACAATAACAGTCCTTTGCTCTTCTTGGCATCGCTGCTCTAGTTTTACAACAGAGTAAATTAGAGGACCATCTCCCCAAAGCATTCACGTTTATATTTTCTCTCCACAGAATATTGCTTCGACCTTGGAACTATCCTATGCACAGTATCTTTAACAAGTCTCTTTCTTTTTGTTGAATCGTGAATACTAACCTGAGGTGAAACAAGGACGGCCGGAAAGGCTTTAGATTTTGTTTTGTCACCTTTTGTGATCGACTGGAGAAGCTGCTGATGCACTCTCGTGGGAAGGTTCTTCATTGCTACGTGTCTTTCCCATTGATGGATAGCAACTTTCATTGTGGTTCACTGGCATCCCAAGAGCTTATAAATGGCTTCTGTCTCAGAGCAATCAAACCTTGTCACAGATAATACAACTGAGCACAAATGTCCCTAGAAAATGTGGTTAACCCCCCGTTGTTTTATTATTTAACAGGAGGGGTGATTTCTTTTTCAAACAGGGTCAGATTAGAGTGGATGACTTTCTTTGCTTTGGTCAATTAAATAATTTAAAAACAGATTTTTGTATTTACTCAGGTTATCTTCGGTATCAACTTTATTTAAAATGTTGAGGTGAGGCAAAGAGCAAAAACAGAAGTAATATATCTTCACAGCGCTGTATCTGATATGGCTTAAGTGTTCGGGAAAAAAAAAAAAAAAAGCTCGGCTCATCTCAAACAGATGGATTAAGTCTGATGTCCCCATTGTCTACACATCCAGTCAGGTGTGTAGACAGATGGTGAGCCTTTTGGTTTGCAGCAAGGTCATGAGGTATTGCATAATTATCCCGACTTCTTAATGGAGTCAAGTCCCACCTCCCACACAGTTGCAGAGAGAGACTCCCCTTATTAGGCTAATACTTATGTAATTGCTGATATCATAAATAATCTGCCATGCATTAATGAATAAAAAAAATGATGGGTTTGCTAAGTAGATAAATGTGCATGTAAAGAAAAGTGCATTTATGGGCCTTGCATTGGAATGGATGCACTCCACTATAGCAAAATTGCCAAAGATTGTGTTTTTTTTTTTTTTAATTTATCTTATTTTTCTTGAGACTCGCCTTGTTCTTCAAGGCTTCTCAGAGGCAGCCCCTCTGCTGATTGCAGGCACATTAGATGTAGAAAGGCACACTTTTGCTACATAACCACTCATTTGCACAATCACACGTAAATGTGTCCTGCACCAAGTATCTAAATAGATCATTTGGATGTTGAGTTCTTTATTTAGCTGACAGCCACCCCCCTGGGTTTCCTGTTACTCACCATGCTGCCCATATTTGGTATGTCTCGAAATCGGTCCAGGGTTTGAAATTTCTGATTCAGTTCCTGGAACAGCTCCATGTGTCTTTTCCTGGTGTGCATGACTTTCTGCAATGGCAAGGGTTTTTGCTTTGGTATTGACAGCCAATAATGGAAATGCATCTTCCTCTCCACCCCCTCCACCTCTGATCAATTTGTTAGTGTCATGGTAGTTTACTTAGAGGCCAGGTCTGAAACAAATTTACTTTCCTCTGCATACACAAGAATGACTGCCAAAATAAAGGAAACACAGAGATAACTTAGATAGGTTTATGGGACACCGAATGCTTAAACATAAATGTTTTGTGCTAAACCACCAGGGCTTTGTTGGTGTAAAGGAAATCCTTTTGATAAACCTTGGCACAAATCTTCCATTTGAAGTGTTTGTGTGCATCTACGCTAAAAACGCAACCAGAGCCAAAGTAGCTGCCGGAAGCAACATGTTTCCCGTGTTTTGACAGAGATTACAAATTATATATGCAGTAAAGCTTTGACAATGCAAAAGGAAATACTAAAAATCTGCCAAAGGGGGTTTGATTATGTACTTGCAAACCAATATTTTTATTGCTGACCAGTGATAAAATCAGATGTGAAATGTGCAAATGACTTTAAAAGCATACAGTTTGAAAATCAACATATAGCTAATGGATGAAGGAGATGGAGGAGGGTAAAATGTTGATGAGAGCTACTGCCCTGTTTGTCAGTTGACAGCCTTGCTTTTACCTTAACTACACAGTGAGTCTATAAATCCTGATGAGTCAAGGCTATGCTACAGCAATAAGCTTAAGAGGGACAACAGACACTACTAAATCAAATGGCTAACACAGCTGCAAAACAGCCTTTTACACATAAATAGCTAAGCTTGACTTCAGGAAGATTTATCTTTTTTTTTTACGTACCTCAAAGTCTAGATCGGAATATCTCGACTTTCTTCTCTGTTAGGACAAAAATGAAAGGAGTCATCTTAGTAAGTCGTCAGAACACTTCAGCAATAACATAAATATTTGGCAAGGTGGAATTTGGTGTTGCTTGTGTTTAATCCGCATGACAATATGTACCTCCAGGGAGCTCATTGATATCGTGGAGCCAGTGTCACTCCGAGATAGGCCCCCAGTTTCCTCCATTTCTGCAAGGAAGTTCTTAACAGCTGTGCGAGGTTCAAAGGGCAGGGTTTGCATCTGCTCTGGAGCACTAGGATACTGGTGCTCCAGGTTCACATTCATGTGGTCCATGCCCAACGGGTTGATATTGAAGTCAGGGCTTATCTTGTAATGCTTTAGCCTCTCATGGGGCAGTGTATCCATGGCAGCGGTCATCTTGGGCTCCTCTTTAATAAGGGTGGGCAGGGTGGCCGACCCCGACACTACTCCCGCCGAGGCGCGAGGCATGACTATGTAGTCCGTCTCCATCATTTGGCCGTGCGTCGGGCGGCCCTCCATGTCGTGGCCGCCCATGTCGTGGTCGCTCTGGCGCATGCCGTCGTCGGTGCACAGGTAGACTGTGCGGCGCATGTCGGCATTGCTGTCAGACATGCACTGGTCTTTCAGGTCGCCAATTCCTACTGGCATGTGCAAAGCTGAAGGCTGCTGGATTATCACTTTGGAGATGATGTTGCCTGGCAACGTGGAGTAGTTGAGGCCCTCAGGCGCTTTCTCATCCTCCTCATCGTTGAGGGAAATGCGGGAGAGCGTGCCTGTTATGGTGGCAGCACGACACGAGCCCATGTCCTTGTGGAGCGCTGGAGGGCAGGGCGATACAGATATTAGTTTGTTTGCCTAATCAAAGGAACTTTAATGTCTTAAACTTTGCAAAATGACAACAAAAGAACAATCAAAATTCAAAGCAATATTAGTGATCGTTAAGGGAGGTGGTAGTGTCGAGGGAAAACTGCGATCATAGAACGCGTAAGTATGAAAATGCTCTGTGTGTGATATTACGCTAAATACAAAAAGATACAACAACACTTTGAAATCTCAAGAGAATGTTGCTGTAAATAAGAAAGTAGTTTCATTCTCTCCTTGAAATCCCCTCAGGTTTGCTAATGCTAAGTTGGTGATTGGTGATGACCTGATAAAGCACCACATCCAGTGATTTGCAAAAATATTGATTCTTTTTCATATTGTGTCACATTGCAACCCAGAACTCTAATGTATCATGTGATATCACATGACAAAATAACACAAAATACCGCATACTTGTAAAGTGGAAGAAATATACTTTTTCTCTTGCTGCTGTTTTACAAAGTTCACGTTGTGACCAAAAACTTTGGGACCATAA
Organism: Poecilia formosa; assembly: GCF_000485575.1. Taxonomy (NCBI): domain Eukaryota; kingdom Metazoa; phylum Chordata; class Actinopteri; order Cyprinodontiformes; family Poeciliidae; genus Poecilia; species Poecilia formosa. The sequence continues at coordinate 1,572,295 of NW_006799954.1, read as the reverse complement.
CGCTCTCTCGCAGCTCCTCCCGAGTTGCCATGAGCCTCTTTGCTGCTTCTCAGAAATGCTCTCCCTGCCTTAAACCTTAAGACTTTCACACTTTGACTTTTGGGAGGCGTTGGCTACACTGGATTTTATTCAGGCTTACAAGAGTAAAAGTGGCTCAATATGTACAGATGCCACATTCTCAGACTTATCTGTAAGAAAAGACACTTTTGTTCTTTCTCATCTACTTCACAGTCATGTGCTGCGTTAAATCCAGATTTAAATGCATCGAAGATCGTCATGGTGAAATTAAAAGTTCAAATGGGTGCAGTACCTGTAAAAAGTTTTCACCTCTGTGGATGTTTTAACTTTTTTATTTTTATTTTTATCATGTTTACAAACCAATCACGACAATCAAAATGTGCCTTTTTTGACAAAAAAAAGATAATTACAAAATAATAACAATTACATAAAATATTTTACAGAAAACATGTGACTGCATAACTATTCATGCCCTTTAAGCTGAATGACCTAATTGAACAAAACCAGACAGTTGGAGCCCTGAGTGCAATGACCGTGTCTTAAGTGATTGTAATATAAAGACACTTGTTTCTGGACGGTCACTCCACTGTGTAATCAGTGTTCCTGGCTGCCATTCCAGCGTGAAGACAAATTAAAACACCAAGCAAATTAGACATGTGGTTATTGAAAAGTCAGGGGACTGGATAAAAAAAAAGGCTAAAACACCCAAGGGTTTGAATATTTTTTCATTCAGCACTCTATGAATAACTTTTGCAGGACGTTTCACCTGTGAAAATACCTGTTTTCTTTCACTGTCATAAACATAAAAACTGCAGACTGACAGAATTATCTGAGCAACGTACCTCTGGACAGTTTTCATTTGGTCTCAAATTTGGTCATGATTTATAAATGACACCTGTCAGCTCAGCCTCCTGCTACCAGGTACAGCACATCCACTTTAGCGCGCAAGACAGCACCATGTAAGTCAAGCATGCCAGACAGCCGCTTTAGCCTCAGTATCTCGCTGAGCTCTGAATAATGGTCAGCATAGTAATTCCTTTAAGCTCCATTTAGGATGTGCTCTTCACTGGTTTAGAAGAGGCTGGAGATAGATGATGCTTCAGTCTAGTGCCTGTTGCTACTCCCATTTAAATTGGGGGAAGCTTATATGCTTTTTCTGTTGATAGTTCTCTTTTTTTTTTTAAACGTTTCTAGTGATCAATCCTATCCCTTTTCCATGACAACATTAATGTGTAAATAAGAGAAACATAACAACGGATAGCAGATATACGAAAACGCTGAGCGTTCCAGTAGTTTTGTTTCTGATGTTTTCTTCTCACAATAAAGTTTGGTGTTTTCAGAACTGTGGAAGGTTCCTGTGGGGCTGTGTTGGTTGTTACATAACCTGGGCTGTTTTCTTACTGTTTACACCTTTTTCAACCAGAGCTAGGGGAATCTTGTTAGTAAGACACCATATGTTCTGTACCTGATCGGCAGGCGATGTCCACATCTTTCTCAAAGTCTGTCTGTAGAAAGAGAACAGTTGGCGGTAAGTTTCACCTCATATATTATACATTTTATTCTGAACAGTGCTTTCCACGTTTATGTGCGCAGTCGGGTAACATGATTTTAAATGCTTTAAGTTAGCTATTTTTGTTTTTAGTGCAGCCGGATCAAGTACAACTGAAAAGAATTTTGAAAAACGTGACCTGAAACTGGAGTTAAGTGGGAAAAAAAAAAAAAAGAATCATGTTAAGAAATGTATTTTCTTTAAACATTCCCGGGGGTTCCATCTGTCCTACAGGACATATCAAACTAAAACATTTTTAATACATATGTTCCTGAAGTTGGTAGGAGTGACATTACTTGTTTTTTCTTCTTCCTTTTAGGTATAAATCTGGCATGACACAGGTGCCCATTTCTCTTATTTATTCTTCAAAATGAGAGAAACAAGAGAACATGCTATTCGAGGTTTAGGATGTCTTCATGAATAAGGAAAAGACTTCGAGAAAATAGTTATTCATCAAACTTGTTGAAATATATCGTCAAAATGTTTTTAACACCAGATCTGAGATGATTCCAATGCCCACAAGAAACAACAGAGGGAGCCATTTTAGCCTCTGTTTAAAGGGTTTTAACTATATCAAAAAAGACATCAAAAAGGCAGCCTTTCTCTTCTTTTCAACAGTTTGATATAAACTATATAACAAAACAAAACAAAAAAAACATTTATGGAAAAATGTACACACAATATCAGCTGCCTCTCCTGCAATGACTCAACAGATACATAGCTTAACAGTTTGATGCATTCAATAAAAGGAACTCCAAACAGGGTGGATTCATATTTTACTTCTTCACAGCAGCAGATCAACAGCTGGTAGCCTTGCTGTTTTTTTTATTTTTTCTCTTTTTCAAGCAAACAACAAACCGTCAAACAAAACCAGATTGGCATAGTTAAGCAGTACTCAAATCTAAACTGCTCAGCTAAGCACACAGGATTTCACTTTTTATTGTTTCAATAGTCAAAATTAACCCTCTAGTGTGTTCCACCGCCTGCCGTGCGAGGTATGGTCAAAACTCTCAAATTTAATGTGACAAAGATACAAACATTTCATTGTTGCTGCAGCAATAGAATTATGGTCCTAAAATACGTCTTTAGCCAGGATCTGCCAATAAACGTGACGGGTGCTACATGCTGTGCAAGAAAATAAAGCAGCAACTCAATCGTAGCGAGCTATAAAAATCAATATAAAAAATTTATTATTATTATTTCCAAGTAGCCGAAACAACATTAGTTCTTCCTTTCTGCTTCAAGGAAGGAAAATAAATGCAGCTGAAGCAGTTGCAAAGCTCACCGCTAACAGACTGTATGTCAGCAGCCTTGACACCATTCTGCTAATGTGTGAAAACTGTACCACTCAAATGGCTATGAGAATCTTAATGGCAGATCATCGCTTTGAGTTGCCAATGACGGGACTGTGCAGCATCAAGATACTGTTGTCCTCTTCCAAAGGTCAGGGAGGGTAGCAGTCGCCTGCTTTCCCATGAGAGGAAAACAGAGGGATGCAAGGGAAAGTGACTTTAATTAAGCAGAAAGAAACAATTAGACCTGAGGACTTTGAAAGGGAAACAAAACTAATGCCTTTCATTGTGATCAGAAGTTTTACCTTGCATGTTGTGGCACATTTGTGGTATTTCTTTATTTTTTTTTTTTTTTTTTTAAATCTAAGGAAAATAATGTTACATGTCTAGTTGATAAAAACTAAAAATATGAACAAAAATAAGACAATAGAAATACAAAAAGCAAATAATATGTTTATTCAAGGTTGGTAAAGAACAAAAAGAGTGGTGAAAGTGTTTTATAGGTAACAAAAGAACATTGGGTCAAATATCAGTCTCTCTAATGACTGCAGATAACAGGGTGACTGTGCCTACCATTATCTGAGCATGCCCATTAGGGAAGGTTCCTGTTGCATCACCACTGATTGGATCTTGACAGTTCCTGAGCCGGCATCTGAAAGCGTCTTGCACCTAAACACGAGAGGAATTTCAGTGTGAATAAATTTACTTAACCAAAACATCGACAGGTTTGATTGTTCCAGCAGGACGTTTGCTTTAAATCCCCTGTCAGTAGTAAAGGAATAAACAAGGCGGATTGATTCTACCTCTCTCCGTAGGATGCAGTGCACCATCACAATGACGAACCCCTGCAAGGAGTCAAAGACGGCAAAGAGGATCTGGAAGAGAATGGAACGCTTGTCCGTCATGGCGAGCACGGCGGACATCCAGGTCAGAGCCAGCAGGGGTAGGACGACACAGGAGCTCCACAGCGACGCCCTGGAAGAAGAGAGGAAGGATTTTTTTGTGCGGGAGATAAACGAGATAAGGTCCGGAGATCTGAGTTAAATCTCCATGACGACCTCTTTCCTCCAGAATGATGGTGGGACTTTGCTCTGCATACTGATGTTTACGTAAGCTGGTTTCAAAAGCTCCCCCACACTGTAGTTCTGAGGTACTGTGGGTGCATCTGGAAACTGAATTTAGCGCACCCTGCAGTGGACACCCTGTACATAAAGAAACTCCCCGCAGCATCGTTTTATTGATTCACAGACACTGACAGGCACTTACATTGCATTGCTTGCTGTTGTTGCTGATAAAGCAGTTGTTGATACAACACCGCATTTGGCACACTTGAGAGTTAATCCTGTATGCGGCTCACTCATCTGTCTGTGGGACACAAGAGACATTGGGACAACATCATGACAAACAACTCTGACATCCACCTGACTTCTCTTTTCCTCCGTCATCCTGTAACAACAGTATGGCCGGTGAGTGCGTGGGTGTTAAAGTCATTTTCATCTTGGACTCATTCTGCCAGAGAAATACAAAGCCGTGTCACTCCCAAGAGGGAACTAGCCTCTTTATGCCTCTAATTTATTTTTTTTTCCAACATAAAATAAAAAAGTAGGTGCAGATCTCCATATGTGCATGAAAATAATCAACGCATGCAATATTTTTACAATAATATTCAAATGATTAGAATTTATTCCAGTAAATCAACTCAGTGATACACATTATATGGATACACAGTCTGATGTATTCAACTCTTTCTTTCTGGTATTTTGCTCTAATTTTGTGCTTACAGCAAATGAAAACATGATATTTAAGATTAGAGTACTATATCAGACCAATAAACACACGTTTACAAATTTTTTTTAATGCCTTGTTAAAGGTTATTTTTCAAAGGTCACTTTTATTCCGGCAAACAAGCTTCACTGGAATAAACATTCTAATTTATTGAATATGACTGTATTTCAAAAAAAATGTTGATATTCAAAAATGAAGAAGAAAAACTGGTACTAACAAGGATGTGCTGTCATACCCTGCACGATGCTTCAGCTTCTTGTCCAGGATTCCATCTCTGGACACTAACTTATTGAATACCAAGATACCGATCACCATGTTGACCTGTTAGAACAGAGGGAAGCAGAACATGCAGACTCAGACGACTGATGTCATTATTCTGCAAAGAGCTTTGACCTCTAGCTTCTGTTGTTTGCTCTTCTCTATGACATTTCAGGCAATGGATGAGACATGGCTTGCACACTCATCCCATCCCAGTACCCCGAAGAAAAAAATCTGCCTGTCAGATTGGCCACATCACACTCACAAAATTCAGTTTATTTTCGGGGAATTTTATGGGTTCGAGCAATATAAAGACGAAGATAGGGAACAGACACATGAGTGGGTTATATAAAGCAATATCCTGAGCTCTAAATAAATCATGGAGAAATGTGAACTGCTTGATTTAAAAAAATAGACTATGCCTTGATTACAAACCCAGAAAGAGATAGCTATTCACCTAAAGTGACAGGTTAGGCAGATACATCAATGCAAAGCTGAAGCATGGAGGTGGCAGCATCTTGGTATGGGGTTTATTTAGCTCAACAAGGTGAAGTAGACAGGAGAATGGCTTAGGATAAATGCAACAGATTTAAGATGAGTTGGGGGCAAAGATTCACCTTTCAGAAACAGAGCTGCCCCAAATACAGTAAGAGTTGCAACTGACTATTTAGATCAAAGCATATTTGGCAGTGAGAATAGCCAAGTCAAAGTTCAGACCAAAATCCATTTGAGAGTATTTAACAGTATTTGAGTAGTCATGTTTCCAGACATTCTCCATTTCATTTGACTGCACTTTAGAAGAATAGCAAAAATGTACTAACCTTGACCCAAAATAACTACAGAGGTAATAGAAATACACCCATGTCGTTCTTCAGTTTGCATCTTCAAAAAACAATTGTGTTCTACTTTGTGTTGATGTAGCCCACAAAAAAAAGCATTCAAATGTAAAAGAAGCACTAATAAAAGATATTGAAATGTTCTCCCAACAGCACTATGGTGTTTGGTTGCTGTAAGGAGCAGTGGAGGTAAAGCATCAGTACAACTGCAACTCGATAACTCCGTGGCATGATATTCTCACTGCAGATGGTCAGACGGGAGCTTGTGTTCCTCTGAAGTCCATCACAAAAGAAAACTACAGCCAAGAAAGGCTTAAAAAGTGTTAATTTTGTTTTTCTTCACTCGAATCAAATTCTACCACAGTATGGAAACCCGACAGTGTTTCCATACACTGGTTACGTTACGCATTACGTTTCTGCCGACTGAGTAATTTAGCAGTCTGGATAATGATGAGTCTGTGGGTCATTTTGTAATTACAACTATGTAAATATAGGGCAATTAAATTAGCCTCCTATGTGAGACGCTGGACAAATCTAAATCATAAATACTTAATAACCCCATTGCTGCATGGGAGACTATTATATGGTGAATAAAAAGGGATTATTTGAACACAGGGCCTGATTGAATGCTCATTACTTTGACTTGGAAACCACATCGCAGTTAAACAGCAATCATATTGAATCATGGCTAAAACAAATGAACATTGTCGTTGGTTAAAATGCTGTTTCATTGCTAATAAAATAACTGATGAAGTGACAAATGCATTCACATTTTTATGTAGATTGTATTATATAAACAAGCAAAGTGGGATAAAGCAGACATCGGTAACCAAGACGTACCAAAACAACAGCTGCTGCGGGTCCAACAAAGGCATACAGGAGCCCACCCTCCAAGGAGAGCCAACAGCTGCGGGGGAAACCAGGAAAAAAACAATTAACTCCCACTACAGCATTAACTTCCACGTTAATGGTGCACTCCAGCACACCATTGTTATTTTGCTCAATTGTCAGCGGAGAGGTGCCATATGTTGTTACTCCACACCCAAAGTTTCACAGAGCAATAAAATGCTAAGGAGATTTTAAGCAGTGTTTATGCATTTGGTTTCCAGCAGAGAGGCAGCTCACATGAAATTGGGGTCTTGCTGTGCTATTTTGAAATTTGATTGGGTTCATGGGACTTTGTTTATGGCTCTATTTAGGATAAGTAAGCCACTGCAGAAGGATTTGATCATTATTCTTAAGTGTTGCCATGAACCCAACGTGTCTGTGTGCGGAATATTAAAAGAGAGGAGTGGGAAAAAAAAGAAGAAAGAAAGCAAAAACTTACTATAAGGGTGTTCCGTAGCCCTTTGTTTTAGTGAATCCCATTGAAATGGCGACAACTAAAGCTGGCAATCCTTTAAAAAAAACAAAACAGAACATTAAATAGTTACTTGAGCAGTTTCACTCACAAGAACATAAATGTACTTCGGTGCACCCAAAAAAGAAGCAAGCCGATGTACCTTCCAGTCGTTAAACAAAGTGCAGCTAAAGTGATTTCATTAGAGACCACAGCATGAGGCTATGCAGACATCTGAGAGTATATGATCAGCTATATTCATTTCACCGTTTTACTCATTGTATTGTAAAAATCCCATTAAGAGGTGACGGAAAAAAGACTGCATGGCGCTTTAACAAAATGGCAGTAGTGCATCACACACAGGAAGCCATATAGCTAGATTTCATCTCTGTATTGTGAGAAATTTCACCACTCTTCAACCTCCCACCCCTTTCCCTAGCAATAGGAATAGAGATTTTTTTTTTTTTCTATGTGGCTCCTCATTATGGATCAGTGTAATTGATTCAGTCTTCACTATTGTGTGCTCGGAATATTAAAGCGTTTCCTCTCCGAGTGGCGCGGGCAGGTGCAATTGATGTAATCAGTTTCCTGGAGGCACGAGCCAAAGACCCCGTGGCCATCCTGTGCCTCTCTGCAGTGCTGAAGAGGTAAAGTGTGCTGAGTGCTCACAAGCATGCCATAAATCAGAGCGCAGCAACAGCGCGGTGTGGGTGCTGTACTGAGGCGAGCTGAATTAAGACACGAACAGTATTGTTTGGGCTGCATGTTGCTTCACGGATGATCTCTGATCATGTCAGCGTCTCGTGTTTGGTTACATGTCAGAAGCGCTGAATGTTTTTCCAGGCTTTGTGCGGGCAAGCCTTTGTTTTTTTGTTTGTTTGTTTTTTTATTTAATTTTCATGCATCTTTTCTTAAATGTTACTTGCCTGTGGTTTTGTCTTTCACCAAAATGCCTGCTTATGCTTTTTTTAAGCAGCCCGAGTGATAGTAAAACAGCCTTTGTCCATGTTTTGCAGCAAGCAGTGGCACTGCAATGACTAAGAGAGCCTTGTTTGTTGCTAGGTAACAAGAAGAATGAGAGTGGGCTCTTTCATAATCAGATTGATTTTTTTTTTAAGTAGAGATTTCTCCTGTAGTCTGAAATAAGGAGCTATTTGGACAGGGGATTCAGACTGACATTTATCACATGAAGGAGAAATCTTTGCATTTTGATACAGATAATTTGCCTGTCAGGGTTTATTACCCAATGTGCTTATGTGCTAATATTTTGCACAGTATTTTTTTTAATAGAATCTGCTACGTACAGATTATATTATGCTGTTTGATTACAACCAACTACATTTCTTTCACAGAATACAAAACAAAATTGACTGAGACGTTGCCAAACATAAAAAAATAGAATTTAAACTTCCTTATACTAAATACTGCTTTAGTATGGATTTTTTTTTTTTTAATTTTTAGATGTTTAAACCCCAAACCGTATTCTGCTGCAGTGTACTGTAAATGCCAGGCTCCCACTCTCTCTATCAGACATAAGGTCATTGCAACCTGCTACAGTACAGGAGAGCTGCACCAACACTCCCCCACCCCGATCCCTTCTCACATACACATGCACTCTCTGCTCAAGGCCGGTCTATTTATCCAGTCCTCTGAGAGCTTGACTGAAGCACAAAGGAATCACAACAAAGAGCCTGACAGAATGAAGATCCAGCCGCCCTACAGAGACGACAAGAGCAGCACTCTGAAAAGACGCACAGTTTGCTGTGGAAAGACACCTCGCCGAAAGCTGCTGCTGCTGCTGCTACGAGAAAACGGCAGCTATAAGAAGTGACGTGAGGAGTTCGGTGAAGTGAGCCTCTCACTCACCCCAGCCAAGACACAGGAAACGCTTCCGGATGAGCCTGGTGCGAACCTTCCCTGTCACCGCCATGTAGGACTGCCAGGCTTCCGTAAGGACCCAGCAGAAGGACGCTAGGAAGAAGAAGTGCAGGAAGGCAGTTGTCATGATGCACACACCCTGTTGATGGAAGAAAAAAAAAACAAAAAAACAAGCGTCACAGAGATTTCTTTTAATAAGTGTGGGTTACTTTTAATCCACTGCGCACACTTCTATGCATCTCTAATGCCGCTGAAACACAAAATATTTGGTAGCTCTCAGATTTGTAAATATTCCTGTAAACCGAGAAACTCCCTGCAGATACACAGCAGTTACATTAATGCTCCTTTATTTCTTGGAAGTGCTCTTTGATGAGCATGTGCAGTCATGTAGTAGATGTTGATTATGGCTCGCAGCTAATCAAAACCCAGAATTCAGTTTTTTTTATTCTATGGTCACACGGATGCATCGAAAAAAACAAAACACCAAAAAAAAAAAAAAAAAAAGTTACTCAACAAATAACCGCGTAGTTTACAGCAAATAGACTACATGCTTGGCTTGGGCTCCTTTTGCATGAATTACTGCATCTGTGCTGCATTGCATATAGGTGGCCAGCATGTGTTACATGAAGGAGAAAACTGAGCCCAGCTTGGTTTATCAGCATTTTTCAGCTTTGCTGTATTATTTGGTCTGCTGTCTCTCGTGTTACTCTGAACAATACTCGACATTTTCCAGTTGGGGGTTTAGGTCAGAGAGCTTGATGGTCAGGCAAGCACATATATACCCATGGCCATTAAAGCAGGTGTGGGTACTGTTGGCAGTGTCAGCAGGTGCCAAAACCTGCTGGAAAATGAGTCAGCATCACCAGCAAGCATGTCATCATACTTGCTGGTGAAGGCATGAAGCGCTCTCGGATTTACTGGTGGACAGCTGGGCTGACGTTGGACTTGAGAGAGCACAGAGGACCAACACCAGTAATTGACATGGCTCCCCCAAATCATCACTGGCTGTGGAAACCTAAAACTGGATTTCAAACGACCTGGATTGTGGACTCAGACTCAACTGTTTATTTAGAAATGATGCATGCAGTTTGTAAATATCTGTAGGTTTTAGGATTCTCTTGCTTTTCCACAAACATTTCCATTTTGTCTTCATTTTTGTTTATAAAACAATGACATATTGAGATTTTGCTCGTTGGTTTTATGTCCACTGGAGCTAAATTTAAAACAAATTTACAACCTACTAGACACTACATTATTTATAAAACAGTGAATTACTTTCGTACTATTTTTTTTTTAAACATTTTGTGCAAAGAATGAAACATGGCATCGGTTTGAACTGCAAACATCAGAGGTGCTGAAGGTAGTTCAGCTCAAGTCCCAGCCAGACAAGCTGACACAGAAAGCGATGGCGTAGCATTCCTCTGCACTAACCCTCATTAGTATGCTGGGGATCCCACCTGGAGGCATGTGAGCCAAGGTCAAGTGTTTTACACAGACAGGAGGAGGGGGGGGGGGGGAGCTACAACACTGCTTAAAAAGAAACAGAGCGCATATGTGGTATTTCAAGGCTTGACAACACTGCATCATTTTTTCCATCTTTGCTCCAAATGATTGTAAGAGAGTATTTTAGAAACCGTGTCTATTATACTTTTTTGAGTATAACAGGTGTTTATGGGGCAAAGAAATGGAATCCTATTACTTTACCAAAAGAGCTAAGAAGCACATTCACATTCCAGACGGTCCACACCAAAATGTGAGATCTACCATAAAGTTTACATTCCTAAGGCGGAAGCCGTCCTAAATCCACGAATCCCCTGCAGTGATCAAAGGGTTCACACAAGTCAATAACCCAGAGTTAGTTCATTCCTGGGAACGATATTCTCAAGAGATATTACTAACCTGCACACTGATGTTAATATAGACAAACACTTAAATAGATGCATGTATTAAATTTGAAGACTTCAACTTAAATCTTACAGAGTACCAGAACTCGGATGTGCTGTGAATTTTAAAACTATCCAAACGTCTTGATTTTACTCCTACCTATGGCAAGTGAGTAACTGTGGAATAAAAGTGTAAGGGAAAGTTTACAAATCATTTTTACAATGTTTTATATAAAAAAAAGAATCTAAAAAGTGTGGCGCCCGTCTGTTTGAAGTCCTCTTTATTACTTTGATAACCCCAAAATAAAACAACTGCTTTCAATTGACTGTAAGTTTTTGGTGGGGAATAAAAGTTGTTCATCTTAAATTTTACAGTTATGCACTATTTCGTGTTGGTTAATCAAATAAAATCCCCCCAAATACATTAAAAGTTTGCGGTTATAATATTACAAAATTATACACAATAATACTAACCATTTTAAGAGGAATGAAAGATAACTTGCAAAATTACATTTTGTCTATGTGAATTTACAAATTACTCTAAATCATAATGGTATAAATATCAACTCACACCTTAATAATGTCTCTAAAATATTATCAAATATTTAAGGACATGTAAGTTCTGAGGCAATTACAAGAGTTTTTTTTTTTCTATTTTATAGATATTTTTAAAACAACAGATTTCATCATGCTTTTGCATAGCAAAATTCCTAACTATAGACACTACATATTGTTTAATAAGCTGGAAGTAACAAATAGCCTTTAACTGCAGTGGGGAATGCTAAGCAAACATCAATCATGTCCAGGATGGACAACCTGGCTCAGTGTGATGTCAAATTTATGTTCTGATTTTAAGGTATCAAACAAAAGCGAAACCATGTTAGTTTGGTCCCCGCTCTGCCTCTCAGACTTTCCCCGAAAGCTAGCTGTGATGTGGCTGCTGCTCGTGTGCTGTTCATGGTGCTGAAAATAGAGCCTGCCTTGTTACTTGGAAACAGGTCATTTGCAACTGTTATGTTTCACGGTTCACTTGGATGCCTATGCTATCCAGCCTCATTATTCTAGAACAGTAAAACAGTTTTGTTTTGTTTTTTTTAGAAGGGAGAGAAAGATACAACATGGCCACATTGTGGTCGCACAGATTTGGTACAGACAGTCATACCAAAAAAGATATATAAACCGATAGTTCACTTTGCCCTTTTGAAAGGCAAATGCTGGGAGATGTTGAGCACACTGTGTCGGTATCCATGGAAACAAAGGCACAGAGGAAGAGCCCATATTAAAACGTGGCAGGGCTGATAGACACAGAGGTGAGGGGAGGCAGTGACGGGGTGTCTTCAGGCCAGCTCGGTAATGGCAGTTTTAGATGAGGGGAGAAAATGTGAGGAATTTATTTTTCTGTGGCCTCAATAAACTCCAAAGGTTCAGCTAGGACCTTTCAGTCTTTATCCGCTCCCAGATATTAAGAACTGAAACTATATTGTCAAGCGATCGAAAAAATAAAAATAAAAAACAGCAGCGATGGACTACAGTAGCAATATGGACAGAGAGCAGGCAGTTCCTATGACACACAAATGTAAAATGTGTAGTTAATTGAAATCATATCGTTGGATACTGCTAGTTAAAAGCACTCAATGGATGCCAACTATACTTCCAAAGGAGACTTCTGTCCACAGTTTAGGTTTGTTAACACAAATATTGGTGTGTACTAGTCAAGACATCTTGAAATCTTGAATAATTATCAAAATCTCATCCAACAATGGAAAGAGTACAGCTGAGAAGACATTGAGGACCAACTTAACTGAAAACCCCACCAGGGAGATGACTAACCGGAGCAGGAGCCAAGAGTACCATGATAACCCTGGACGTTTGGTCTTTTGATGGACACTACTGACTGAGGTATATTTCCAGATAATGACAGCTGGAATGAAAAGCACATCTACAAAGTAGAATCTGCATACATTTCTGAGCCATGTTTTAAGAGTTCTATTTGTAAAACCTTTGAAGGTCATGTGTCATTTTCATTCCAGTTCACATTTTCGTTATTTGCTACAGTGTGTTGGCCCATTACAAAGAATCATAAAGGTTCAATTTTTATGAATAATGGCATATTCATACACTTTCTTAATATGAATACAACCTATTTAACAATGTTTAACCACTCATTGCTTGAGATAGGCACTTGAGGACTTATATATCACTGATAAAAGCGTCAAACTTAACAGTTTGTGAAAAGCAGGATATTTAAAATGCATGGCATCAAGGCATACTAGATCTGAAACACACCTGTGGAAAGTCTGGAAGAGACTTTATTTAAAATGCTTTATAACTATGAAAAAAAAAAAAAACCTCATGTGACTTTCTAATTCCAATTCCAATTTGGTCTGACTCAGTGTAGGTGGAAGAGGCTGGTTGTTATTTTGGCTGAAGCACCCTCCCTTGTTGCTTTAAAGAATAGCTGTTTGGGTGGTAAACTTTTTCAAGTGCAGCTAACAAAAGGGTAGCGCTGGTGGAAAAGTGTAAACAATGCTCACAAATATTTAAAAAAATATATTATTTAGCATTACTACTTCTGCTGATCATGAATCAACTTTTTCATTCTTCATAGATAGATTTAATCACTCGTTTAAGTATGGCCAGAAGATTTCTGTTATGTAACTATTAGGGCAATTTGAGCAGACTAAAATTTATGGAATTATAAATTAAATACTCTTAACCTGAAGCAAAAAAGAAAAAGAAAAAAAAAACAAGTATACTGTATGTAGATTATCATTTATTATGGTTAAGGTAAGAAAAGATGATTATTTGCTTTTTTTTTTAAATCTTATGTAAAACACTGTAAATATAATGCATTTTACCATCTTGCCCACAATCATCAGATAATGCAGGATTATATCCTTATAAACATATCTGTTCAACATTTTTAAAACTGATGAAACCTTTAGTTTGGCAACTCAAATCTTCAATAAGATATTTGGACTAAATCATAATTTGCCACATTCACGCAAAGTAAGAATTTCTCAGTGTGTCAGTTTATGAAGATAAGCTTCTCTTATCTTGTTCTTACTGGACTTTCGATGCCTGTGTGTATATGCCCATTAGAGTATTCAGCTTTATGCAATCATCCTAATGCTGCCGGCTTGTTAAATCTGCTTCTTTCTGCTTCCTTCCCTTCCATAAAGCCAGATGAAGAGGGACGGCAGACAGCAGGACAGCGTGGAGACGCACACACAGGTGACTCACTGACTTCCTGCTCCCAGTGGACACCTCCACAGAGAAGAGATGATTTCTATTAGATGACGAGCAACTCTGAATCCACAAACAGAGGAGCCAATTATATGGACTTCTTACAGGCGATGGAGGAAAAACAAGTGAGGCAGTGTCAGGCACCGTGGCAATTAAACCCACACAGGGACTGTGTTTTCTCCTCTTGGTGGCCCACCACTCAAACATGGGGCTCGACTGTACATCTGATCAAACAGATGAAATATTTTTCAAATATTTTTCCCCCCGCAGATTTTCAACTTGGAGCAAAGGTGGAAATGCTGATAATTTCAATGCCCTGGAAGTTGTTTTTTTTTTTTTTGCAACAGCACAAATGTGACTGAATGCATCTACCATATTGTGCTCTTTTTCAACTTGAACTGGATCGTTTGGCTTCTAGCAAGCATTAGAATTCAAAATTTCACAAGTCAGCTAAAGGACACGCTGCCACAAAAAATGTACATAAGATGAAAACTAGGAAATCCGTTTGTATTTGTTCACATCCGGAACACAACATCCTCAAGGTGCAACGTGGTAGTGACGGTATAATGCTATGGGGGTGATTGACTTCACCAAGGATGGAAATAAATACAAAACAATATAGGAAGAAAGGACATTTAAGGCTCCAAAAGAGCCACAAACATGTAGTAAGGCTTAAAAAAAAGCCATTTTCACACTCTTTTCCAGACTTTAAAACTAATTGAGTTTAAGCTTTTTTTCCCCCAGAGAAACATGAACACAAATCCTTTTTTGCAAAGACAATCACTTATCTCTTTGATATTTCATTGTTATTTTACTTATTGCTAATGCAAAAATGTTGAAGGTCGGCCCATTACAAATCACTTGAATTGAATCAAAGTGCCAAAGATCCTTATGGAGTCTATCTAAACCACTTCAAAGTGACATCTTAAGTACGACAGTGGATTTTCTGAAAAGTGTGTCATCTCTTCGATTTTATAGACAGACATCCTGTTAGAGGCCTGCAGAGTGAGTGTTCCATGTTAAGCAATGTTTCTCATAATCAACAAAAGGTGGATGAATAGAGGCCTGATTAAACCTGACAAGGCTTCAAATCAGTTCAGCTTTATAAGAAATGTCCTGAGGCATTGTACATTCATGGAATAAGCTATTACTGTTTGTCAGCTATGCAAGGGCCAGTGAACAAGCAGATGAGCTCATGCAGTTTCTGATATTTTCCGACATTAAAATGATTGGCATGAAATGAATCAGTTTTGTTTCAAGTAACTGCTTATGTGAACTGTGTCACATTTAATGCGCAGCGTTTCAAGAAAATAAACAAGTTTGATTAATCGTAGGATTTTTATGTTAACTTCTTATTTCAAATCATCTATTTATCAACCAATCAGGATTATGGTTCATATTAAGTGGTGCATGGGCACATGGATTTAACAAACACATCTGGATCCAGAGGAGTCACATCATATATCAAATCCTAACCATTACATTTTCAATCTTTCCCATATTGAAGATGGAATGCAGCAGGGAAAGCGACCATCATTTAAGTGCAGTGCATTTATGTTCTGCATTGATGCAGATTGTTGTGGCTGACATGTTAAAGCTCGCTCAGAGTTGTATAGTCATCGTGATGGTGGAAAAGGAGAAGAGTATGGAGGGAAATGTGTTTTAATCACAACCGAAACCATCATTGTAGTACAAGTAAAATTGCACTGCATCCTTAGTAAGAATACATGTAGCTATGTGACATTTTAAGCTCTAACTAAAATGTGTGTAACATGCTTAAAATCTAAACTGACTGCACTGTAGCAAAATCCAAGTGATGAAAAGTTTACCCTGCTAATGAAGCAGCAGACTAATAGACCCTCGATCCATGCAGAGAAAGTGGAAAATGATAAGTTTCAGAATTAAAAAAAGGCCTTTTGCAAAAGGTACAAAGACACTGAGAAAACTGTTATACAATAAAATGCCAGTAGTTGGACAATGCATCTTTCTGTAGAGCTGCCAGATGACTGAGAAGGGCATCTGTGTGGGCAGTTTGTGAATTCAAACTAATTTTTTCTCCCCAAGCAATCTTTTACATCAGCCACTTGTTTACTGCCTGGCTACGACAACAGAGAAAGAAAGTGAGATATTTTAGTGGAAGAAGCCTTCCACTTACAGTTCTCCGGTTTTCTACCTAAAACCTACGGTGGTTCAAGCTGTAGTTACCGGTATGCCTGATGGCATGGTTCTCTTTCTGTACTGCCTATAAAACATATGCTGCAGAACCTCTATCTGCTCATTTAAATAGTTTTAGACTGATCCTGAAATGTGAATCCTGGTGTGTGCAAGGCCTGATTGCAATAAAACCAGATTCAGAGTCATTCAACAGTCCCTAATGTCCATAATTGTACTCTTCTTTATGGGTTCTCAGTTTTAATTGCCTTTAAATCACCTCTTTCAATAACACATTGGACTAATAAAGTTTACCAGAGGGAAATAGTTGTAAGCCAATAACAGTCTTGTCAAGGCTTTAGAACACTTCCGTTTTTTGTTGTCATTATAGGAAAATACTTCCACGAACAAAAAGCAATTTTCTAAAAATCTTTTCCTAATCTGACAAAGCACATTCAAAAGCAGCTATTGAATAAAAACGGTGAATGAATCTGACACTTTCAAAGTGACAGAGAACTGCTAAGTACCAAGAAAAAAGCTTTAATACATGGTAAAAGAAAATAGTGTTATAACCATCTAGTGTTAGTGATGTACTTGATTTTTTTTTTTAAACGTCTTTATTTGCCTTTGGAAATAAGTAATGCCATGTCAGAATCTGTGATGTGTGGTTTTGCCCACTTGAGTTTAGATTTAAATCATTTCAGAGCATGAAGAAGGCTTCATTGGTTAACGCCACACGTTCTCATCATGCAGCTCCAGAGCCACATGTAGCTGTTTAGGACCTCTGCTTTGAATCTTATCTAAAGAGCAAAAACTGTATTGAAAGGAACAATGTTTTCAATCATAAAGGCAATGGAAAAAAAGTGGGTTTAACAGTTTTTCGGGTTAGTTTTATGCAATTCCTGCATGGATGTTTTTTCTTTAGAAAAAGATCAATAGTACAATTTTTTTTTTCAGTCACTTTATGGTATTCACCTCCAAACTATTAATTTATATTATCAAGTAGGGTAAATGTTTTATTTTATTTCATATAAATATGAGAAGAATTTACAATAGTAGCATAAGTCTAAAAAAGCAAGATTTGCTAAAATCTAGAATAAAAATAAATTGTATTTCTCAAAGGATTCTGTCTTTTTTTTGTTTGTCTGTTTTAGCCAAATTTTAAAGTTGCAAAGGCAAAAATGGCTTTTAGAACTGAAAAGACTGGCGACACCTACAATATACTTTATAACCATACAATTGAGGAAGTGTGCAGTTTTGTTAACCATGACTGTAAAAGCGGAGATTCACAGCAAAACATGTCTGTAAACACTTTCCAAACTGTCCCTGCTGTATCTGTACGTGAGACTTACCACATTGTGGGTTTGTGTTTGTCCAACAAGGATTAGTATGTTCGAGCAGACTATAGATAGGCAGAAGTTCAGCAGGATAATGGATCGTTCAGATCGAATATATCTAAAAGAAAAAATACAAGAGAAAAAAAAAAACAGCTATTCTTGAGCACTTTTCAACTGTATGTTTTACTCATAGAACGTGAAATGTAGAAATACCACATCAAATATGTCACAAGAACTTAAATGCATGATATGGCTAAAGCATATGTCTTTGGAGTGATTAATTTACCTCCATAAGATGGCATAGATGACTGCCAGTGTGATCAAGGCGAGGCAAGACAAACCACAGCCAACTATCAGTGTCACAGATGGGACCCCTGAGTACTCCATAGTCTGTTGAGAAGACAGAGACAAACCAGTTGGTGAGAGGGTGTACGCGTGGTTCATGCAGGACAGTAAATCTTTATTATCGCCTGAAGTAGAGAAGCAATCAAAACAAGCACCAATCTGAAACCCAATCCACAGAGGGCCCCTTAATTAACTGGGAGGTTTGAGGTGTACGCGTGGGCTTTGGATGCATACCACAAAAAAAAGGGTTTCTGTTTCAGAGTAGATAGATGTTAAATAAAATAAAAAAAACAACAACAAAAAAAAAAAACAATAAAAACCCATTGAGTGGAAAAACAGTATTATTGTTTAATTCTGCAGGTCTGCATCTCAAATTTAGGGAACTGGAACCCAAACAGACAAATGTATAACAACACATAAACACATACATTCATATTTAAACTTATACACAGACATATATCAACATATATCATAGATTTGCACACTGGAGAACCTTCCACACCCTCTGTACAAGGTGTTGACCAATCAGGGGCTTGTGGACTAATCACAACCTACAGCTATATA
>NW_006799954.1:1538568-1553052 GCF_000485575.1 Poecilia formosa | reverse complement strand
GGCAGTTAAAGATTTCTTCTTCTTTTTTTTTTTTTTTTTTTTTTTTTTTTTTCCAGCGGTGGCGACACGGCTACTTCACAGGACTCATTGGTATCTAGCTTCAGGTTTTTCAAAAGGCGAGATGAAACAAGAGTAGATCCGCAGAGATAGAGAGGGATAAGGGGAAAAAAGAAAAGAAAAAGAGAGAGGCGAGCAGACAAGACACGGCTCGTTGTGCGGCTCCAAGCAACGTTTCAGCTGGAGCGGATAGAGAGAGGCAGAGATACGGAGGAGGAGGGAGGGAGGAAGCGCGGAGCTGTCTAAGCAGACCGGTGCTGATTGATTCGCTATACGCGCATAAATACCAGCCGGCCTCCTGGTTTCAAAACACCGCCAACCCCGCATAGCACTCAAAATGAAAACATTTACAATTACCTTGGATATCCCTTCTTGTAGATTTTTTTTTTCTTTAATCCAAACGGCTGATTTAGGTAACCCCTCTATTTTCCTATCGCTTTTTTTTTTCTTCTTCTTCCCTCAACTGTTTTAATTAGCAGCTTTTGAATGCTTCCTTAGGGGGGGTTTCACCCTGGAAACGATGGACAGCATCAGATTGATACTCTGTTCCACACCGCCAGATTAAGAGAAGGGGGGAGGGGGGAGATCGGTACAATAAAAAAAATAAATTCTCACACGATCTGCTTATTCTGCTTTCATTTACCGGTTGAGAGAAAGGGGAATATAGAAGCGGCCATGACAGCTATTCCACACAGAAGTTGTAAAAAATAAAAATAAAAAATCCACAGATAAATAAACCACAGCAAAAGTCGGACCACCCCGCAGAGACGGCGCAAGTGGTTGCGACCAGTCCCCACTTTACAGCGCTGGAAAGAGAAATGAAAGGAGCGACTTGATTTGAGTGATTTTGAGACTCGAAGTAGAAAAACCGACGAGAAAACCTAACCTGTTGACAGAAAGGCAGGAAGCGAGTGAGCCTAAACAGGTGTCATTGCTCCAACCTGATCACAGACACCTGTTGTCAGGGGCCCAGAAGGCGAACCCCAGACCATAACAAAATAATATATTTTAAAGTCGCATTTCAATAAATGCAAAACACCATTCATTTTAGTTTGTTGATTTATTAATGGAAACAATATTACATAGATTCAAACGAATATATACACTAAGTGTCTATCTCTTCCTGTTTTAGGGGAGTTTTTTTTTTTCTCTCTCTCCACTGTTGTTACAGCCCTGCGCGGTATGAGGGATTCTTGTAATGTCAACGACACGACGCAAGTGGCTGTTTACTGTCGCTACGTGCTGATCCAGGAGGAGTGGATGCCGCACGACAATGACTCGACGCAATCTGCTAGGATTCCTTATACAGAAACTTTTTAAGCCAATTTGGAATAATAAACTGGACTTAATGCACTGTTTGATAGCATCGATTGAAACGTATGTGTGACTGAATTGATTGAATTGAAATGACTTTCTTGTAGAGTTCCCCTGAGAGCATTGAAATTTCAGTTAGACGAAACTGAAATTGAAAAGAAATTCTGAATCTAAGGCTACTGAAAACCTTAAATTCCTCTGGTGAGAAATGCTTAATGTGCTACGGAAGACGTTCGTCTTAAATAACCCACTAATAAAGTGTTGGCTCTAAAGATTTATTGCTGAATAATACTGTAGCCAAAATAATGAATTTAAAGTTGTGTGGAAGGAAAAAGGCAAACAGGGAGAACTGCAGAACTGTGGCCAGAGTCATTACGTCGAGAGTCACCACAGAGGTATTCGGAGGATTTTACTTTGGCTGGGTAGAGGAGGTGCAATTTCTTTTCTTACTTTTCCTGTTAATGTCCTGTTTTTCGTGTTGTAATGACCATGGTATCACTGAGAATGATTGGCCACTAAACTACGCAGAGAATCTGTGACGTATTGTCAAGAGTAACATGACAGACACCAGACCCATCAAGGCAGCTGAGTTGAAGACCTCTATTTCAATAGACTCCAATTTAAGCTTCCCTAATGCCTTAGTACGGCCAGTTTAAACATTACTATGTCCAATTTTTAACCTAAACATCTGATATCAGTGTCATTTGTGCCAGGAGTTAATGAGACACATTGAAAACAGTGTTCTATGAAGAATGAAAAACAAAAGTACGTAAATAAGTTCATAAATAAGCAAGCAAATAGTACAACAGCTATACATCTTGTCCTATTCTTACTTAAGTTCTTGGAGAAAGATATGCATATGAAATTGCCTTGGCCGGAGGGGGTGGTGGGAGGCAGCCAGCAACTTAATAGATGTGGCCATTACCCTGTATGTCCTGTAAAACATCTGTCTGTCTCTCTGCTCTCCTCTGCATCAACCCTTTTCATGACAAAAAGGCAAAACAAGATGCATGCGGCTGATTTACTACAACAGAGAACATTCTGCATGTTGATTTGTGAGAGCAGTGCGGTGCAAGGCAATCCCGCTTTGTCATTTGATCAATATGGCAGAAATATTTATTATTCCTGGAAGGAACCTTGGAGCCAGTTGCAAACTTCAAACCACTGCTAGCGGTTTAAAGCCTTAAATGTGTCCACATCACAGTTCCCCTCTTGTTCCCACTCTGCTTTACTAAACTGCTGCACTGTGTTACCAACTGAAACACATTGTAACCCATATCGGATGCAACTAGCAAGTTAATGTAGTTTAGTTGTTATTCGTCCATTTGACAGACTAGTAAATAAGTTTTAGGAGGGCATTTGTCTAATCAGACATAAGACAGAATGGCTGTAAGCAGTAAGTAAATTAAATACACTAAATTCAGTAAACGCTTTGTTTAAAATGCACTTTATTATCCATGCATAATAAAGTTAATTTATGATGCTCATCTTTCCTGACAAAGTGGAGGAATAATTTCACAGAGGAGGAATCAAAAGCTATAATCCATAAAATAAAAGTTAGAAGAATTTCAAAGATGGATGATTTGGGTAATCTAAACTGTTTAAATTGCTTTCTCCATGGCTTCTCGTGGAGAATATCACAGAGATACAGCAATATCTGTGACTATTAAGGAATCACAGATCAAAACATTTTTTTAAATCAAAAATAGGTTTAATCGTTTCCGCCTGCTGGAGCAAGGAGGCATCGGTGGGTGTAGTGAAGTTATCATGAGAAATACAAGGAAAAAAATACATGATGGAAAGCAAAAGCCCCTGTGTGCATACCCTTCAAAAATCAACAAGTTGCTGATGGTTGGTGGTGACAAGTTAAACTTAAACAAGTTTTTCAAAATTGTATCGAGAGCATGAAAACAAAAACCTTCTTTTATATGGTTAAATAAATAATATGCACACAGAGAAAGAACATGCACATTTGGACCAATATGCTTTTTATTTTTTAATAAAGAGCTTGATCACAGTTTGCTGTAGCGGGCTTGAAATCTTAACATTTAAATGCAAACTCTGTCCCCAACGCTGAATGACAAAGTGACATATTTAATACCTCTTTGTCTTTGACTTTTGAATGTGTTCTTATCTCCCCTGGTGAAGAGTCTATCTCTAACTTTGACTTGCTAGATAATGGCTTACCCTTTGTGCATTGCACAGAAAAATCTGAAAGGAGAGCAGGAGCTTAGTGGGGACTTTCTGCAGGCTACTTTTGACATGTTGCATGACCTTATGAGGCCTCAGTGGCCTCCAGAATGTAAAATGCCCCCAGGGGAAAGTGTCACTGTTGATGTAAACCAAAGTGAAACTGATGACATGACATTCATGATATACCCTTTGCTGACTGCATTGTTATGCATGTACTCAGTGATGCATCTACAGTCATATGCCAAAACCTACTTGACTTGGAATCTGTAAAGGAACTCAGTTATTCTGAATAATTTTAGCTATTCTTGGAAGATGAGGGATGTAGAGCAACGTTTTGACCTGTTGCAAACACAACCTTTATTACGGACATACTGTATTTCCCTGCCACCTGTTGCCATTTTTATAGCACAGCTAAATAACTAAAAATGTTGTATGTATATATCAATTACAACTTAGAAGAAATTCGACTTCATGATTTGACATCTTGAAATTGACTTCTGTCTCTTTAAGAAGGTCAATCCATCATTCAGTCAAGTTTATCTCTGTGGCACTTTTCAGCAATATGGCAGTTCAAAGTGCTTTATGCCATATACAAACACACAAATACTAAGTCACATAAAACACCATACAGTCAGCATTTGAGAAAACTAGCAACAAATGTTACATTCTGAAGAGTGCTATCATCAATACACATTGATGATTAGACAGTATTTCATTTATTACGGTTCAAAAGCAGCTCTAAAAAGGTGGGTTTTTAGCTTTGATTTAAATGAACTGCAGTTTTTTTTTTTTTTGGAAGTTTGTTCCAGATTTGTGGTGCATAGAAGCTGAATGCTGCTTTTCCATGTTTGGTTCTGAACACCAGACAGCCAGTCCCCCTCTAGAGGCTCAGGGAGAAGGCGACACATGGACTGACCACCACAGAGTTCAGGCGTTAACAATATGTAGACATTTTGGTATGTGCTGGAGAAGACACTGCAGAGTGGTTGGTTGGACTCTTCCTTTATCAATATAAGATCTTGGGAAAAACTTAACACAGAGCTGCATAGAAATAAATCTTGGGACTTTGCAGAAGCTTCGAATCAAAGCCACAGTGAATGCTTGATGGTGTTTATGTGGGATTCCAAACCTCTACTGCTTATCTTTATCCTTTAATCAACCCAGATTTAATTTACTGTTGACAAATCTGCTAAAGATTGATTCATATTATTTAGAAAATTGTTCAAATGTATTATTAACCCCATTAGAAATATAAACCCTGTTTCGAACTTTAAGCAACATTAGTTTTCTTTTTTTTATCTTAGTACTGACTAACACATGTTGGTATCCTTGTCTTCATGTTGTCCACTCCACTCCGTCGCAATAAGTTTTTACCTAAATTCAGGATGGACCTGGCATATAAAGCTGACAGAGCTTTGGGTTGATTTAGTATTTAAACCTTTAAGATAAAGAAATGCTTGTCACAATTTTCGTAACCTTTTGCATACACCAGAAACACAGAGATCCTGCAGCGATTTTATTTTTTTTTAAATGTCAATGAAATCCACTTACAATGTGTGTTAAACACCAAAGCTCGTGGCCATTGAGCTAACGAGAGAAGCACATTCTGAAATAACACACTAAGCAGCAGTTCTTTGCTCTGTGCTCCGACAACAGCACATAAGCACTACTCATCACATCACTGAATATTCTCAAGGATGTTATAACACCTTTAAATTCCTTGCATGTCCACATTGTATTATTCAGACATTAAGGTGAGGGTGGGGAAGGGTTGGCAAGTTCCTAGAGCTGTGCACTTCAGGCAGTTTTTATAAATTCTTGAAAGACTGACACATGATGATTGGGCGAGGAAGGTGGGGAGCCAGTGCTGTAAAATGATTCCATCCATCTTGAATATCTTGATGATGGGCGATTTATATCAGCCTTTAGGCTACACTGAGTATTTTAACTGGATGAAGAGAATGAAAAATGAGTGTGAATTTCCATGTAGCAGGAAAAGGTTTTATTAACTCAAAGTGAGGGAAAACTCTAATAATGTGGTAGACATATAAGAGTCTGAATATTCAGATGAGTCTGTCAGGTGTAAAATCATTTCAGCTACTGGTCTGCAGATCCGTTTGCACGTCCTGCAAAATCTAAATAGGCATTTCTCTAAATGTATGTAATTATAGTAAATCAAATTTTAAAAAAATAGTACCTCTGAAATGTCACAGAAACATGTTCATGCTGCTTTCGAACTATTGCATAAAAAAATCCAAAGACAGGGTACACACACTCAGTCCAATTCATGTTGTGCCGATACACACATGTAACAATATCACCTAGTATAAATTAATGCAAAATGTGTTCCCAAGAGTCCATCATTAGTCACTGCGAGAGCGAAGCTTGGAATTACAGTCTACATCACCCACATTGTTTTGTTAAGCTTACATTCTTTTGCCACATAGGACAAATTACAGCACAATGCACAACCCCATATCCTAATCAGACCCAGAGTGAATTAATTAGCAAACTCAGTGTTTCCACGATGATATTTGTATTTTAAACTGTCTACTACAATCATGCATTTACAAAACATTGCTGCATGTGTGCTAGCAGCAAGGCAACAATAATCTATATGCTGTTTTAATCCTTTGTGTGAACACGGATGAATTTGTATTTTTACATATTGGTATCATTCCACGATAATGGCATGCCCTATTAGAAATAATAAGTGTTTAGGATAAAATACATTATTTCTAATGACAGCTCATTCAGGATTATAGATAATTAGTATTTAGTGTTAAAGGAGAAATCTTTTTCTTCATATTTCTAATCCGTTATTAGGTTGCGAATTGAATTAAAGCTCATCAAACAAAGCATGTGACTTTTATATCTTCTGATGTAGCAACATAGAGCTGAGGTTCTTTTGAACTGCAGTGCATGGCGATGCTTGTTGTTGCCTATTTGGCTCAAATCCAAGTTCTCCAGATGTTTGTGGAACCTGAAGCTGTGCCTGCTGCTTTCCATTTTTTAAATATTAATGAAAACCAGGATTTGATTCCTCAAGAAGAAAGCAGTGAAAGCTGTATGAAAAGGTTACCACATCAACTTTGGTTTTGCTTAACACATTCTAAGTTGTCGTCATGTTTCCGTTATTATTGTTGTTATTGTTTGCATGACGACGAACCTTTCTACTCTATGGCTTTTGTTTCAAATGTTGTTTGGCTCTTCTTGGTTTTCTGCTGTAGTCACTCATTTCCATCCTCTGTCTTGTTGTGTTATCATTAGTTCGTTCCCAGGTTTATGGTCCATCTTTCATTCTGCTCTCTCTGTTCACCTGGCTTCAGTTAATTATCAACACCTGCCTGCGGTTAGTCATTAGCTACCCAAGTGTATAAATACCCTGACGTTTTCTTTGTTTCCAGCCAGACTGTCATGTACTTCTTCCTTGCTCCAGTTCTGTGTTTCTGCTTCGTTTTGCAAAAATGATTGAAGTCCTTAGTGTAGTTTTTTCAACCTATACATTTTTTATTTATTATGGAAGTTCATTTCTGCCATCCTGCTAAAAAAAAAGAAAAAAAAAAGAAATACTTTTATCTTACAGTTTTGACTTTGCTTTCTTATTATTGTGACTTAATTATTTAATAAAAAATAAAATTCTATCACATTATTATGATGTGGCTAAGTCATAATTATGAAATAGTATCTCATAAATATCAGATAGTGTCTCATAATATTTACAAGTTAATATCTTTCATTTATATGAAACTGAAAATGTTCACACATGTAATATTTAATATAAAACACTTGTTGAACATTTATTCTTTATTTTTTAATGAACCTTAAACGCATTGGAAGTATGCTTATTTTAAACGTTAATACGTCAACGACATATAATATATCAAAAAAGTATGACAGATCTGTAAAAGAAGAAAAAGGTGTTGGAAGATGTTGATTTAACAAAAAAATGTTGTTCCAGGGGTACATTGTAAACTATTCTGTTTGACATTTCAAATTAGACACTTCTGAATAATCTGATGAATAATCTGAGAGAGGATTTCTAAAGGTCAAAATATCACACAGTAAGGTGAGTTTTTTAATGCACTGATTACAGGCATTCAGATGATACTACAGTCATCCAGCTACAGACGAAGATCAGATGAAGTGAAACATTTAACATTTAAAAACAAAACTGTTCCTTGGTGTTACATGTTTTATGAGATTAATGAATCCCTACAGCAGCAGTATTAAATGCGATATACCTGATATAATATATAATCCAGTTTAGGCATAAATTACTCACTTAGAAGATGTTATATTTTTATAAAATAAAATAAAAAAAGCAAAATGTAAAAAAAGGAGCCGATCAATGTCTTCTACAGTGATCTAAATGGTGTTTTAATTTCTTTAGTTTTTCATCTCCTCAGAGGTGGGCTGCTGGTACTCTTAAATCCGCTTGAGAGCAGAAAACATTGACATTTAAAATGCAATAAAAGGTTGAGTATTTGAAGTGTTTACTGTTCTTGCCGTAGAGCTGCTGACTTCAGGAGTATATTAAAAAAGAGTGGGGGGATGTCTCAGAATGATTCATGTGCTTTGTCTTTCTCACTATCACAATAAAACACAAAACAGAGTTTAATTAAAGAATTCAAATTATTTCAGCATATGCCATAACATTTTAAACTATTTACAAAGATAATATTCATAAGAATAATTTGATTAGGACTTTTTTTCTTTTTTTACACAACACCTATTGTTTCTATTAACAGTATTAATGTAAAAATAATTCTGTTATGAATACAGATATATGAATGTTTATGAATTACGATTAAATATAATTTGTGACTCACTTTTACACTGTGGTTTTCAATTGATTTAAATGTTATTTTTACATACATTAATTTTTAACCTATTTTTAGTCATGAAAATAACAGCTTTGTTGGTTCGAAATTAGTCTAATTAAAACAACTTTAAAAGTTTTTAAGTTCTCGTAGTCTTAAATAAAACTGGGCATTGTCATAGTGATCCACCATTCAAGTTTTCCCCCACAATTTTCCTCTGCCAATAGTTCCAAAGAGCACCCTAATTTGGTTTAAACCAACGTGTTCGACAGATGGTACATTGTCCCATCATTGAGTCTTGAGAGTGCTTGCCATTGGGTAATGGGCAGAGCCAAATGTTTGAAATGAAGATGATTACAGTCCCACAGAGTCATTCAGCAGCACTCTGATTAAAATGACTTAATGCAGATCAGAAAAAATGCTGATCTGAAAGCATATGGTTTGTGAAAATTATTAAGAGAATGGAGCAGAGTTGTCCTAGTTGTACCTTTGCAGTTCAAAATAGACCAGCTGCCCTCAAAGGCTGCAAGAGAGGAACAGCAGGCTGAAATCAAATGCTGTTTAAAGATATATTTCCATCATGAACTGTTTATCAACCAGTTTTGTCTATGGCTGTGGTTACAATTTTGCAGAAATAATGTGAAACAGTTTGTTCTACTAAATTCTATCTTTGGAAAAATTATTTAATACTTGATACAAATATAATTTACAGTTTGGTATTGTTTATTTTAGTAGACTGGCAATTCCTTAAAATGTGTCACAGTGATGTTTTTAAATAATTAATCTTAAACCATTTTAATCTACGCACAAAACTGGCAATTATGAAAAAAAACATATTTTATTTACAATAGTGTCACAAACCTTTTTTTTTTCTTTTTTTTAAGTTTAAGTCTATATTGAGTAAATTACAATTTTCACATTATATGCTGCACTGTATAGGTGCATAGGTTATGAATTAACAATTTTTTCTAGACCTAATTTAGTTGATATGCATTTAACATCTTTAACTTTTCCATGACATTAAATTCATTGTTATTGTCATTTTTTTTTATCCTCAAAGGAAAATAGAGGAACATCAGTTTATGTCAAATATCTGAATGAATCAAACAGGGAAGAGGTTTTATACTGAAGAACTGGAAGCATATTTTAGTGATGCAAGCTTCCCAGTTAAAACATAGAAAACTGGAGAGAATTTTAGATGTTTTTGTTTTGAAATGATCAAAATCATTTGATGCAGAGTTCATTTTGAGACATAAATTGGTGTGGTTGTCATTGTAAGGGTACACCTAAGATGAACAGCTGTTATAAAGCAGTAATAACCAATAATCAAAAAAAAAAAAAAAAAAATTCTAAGTTTCTCTGTCACGTGCCAACAGACAAAATTGACATGAGCAATTCATCGCAGCAGTTCTCTCCTGTGCTGTGTGTAATATCATAAGAATTAATTAATTACCACCCTCATCTGCCCCGCATTATTTTTGTCATTGTACTAAAAAACATTTACCCTCAGTTTCCTAGCAACAGTTCAATCAACCTCTTCTGCTGTCTGTCCTTTAGAGGATGGCCTTATCTCTCTTTGCCTAGAGAGGTCAACTACTCATACTACCCAGTTTCTTACTTCTATCTCCAGCCCCCACCAGAGTTTACTTGCTCTCTAGTGTCCTACAGTCGATTCCCTGTGTGGACAAAGACACTTACTGTTTCTAGTCTTTAGTGTAGCGTGAAGAGATAGGATGAGGAGAACATTGGCAACAGAGAAACAAAACCAATCAAGAGGCAAAGAAGGAACCATAAGCCTCTTCGGCATCACCACAATGCCAAGGACAGGTAAAGTACCACAAAGTTTGGTAGCACACAATACTTTCAATGAAATATAAATTACTAATCAGAATCTATGAGTAGAGAAATGGGCAAATCATACTGCTTAATGCTAGCAGTGGGAAATGTTTGGACGTTCAGTGTTTATAGCACCTTGTCAGATTATTCGTATCCCTCAAACATTTTAACCACAAACTTTAATGTATTCTATTTGATAAGTGGAAGAACAATGAATCGTGCATTTCGACATCATCTACAAATTTGTAATCTGAAGGGAGAGGGGTGCATTTGCTTTTAGCCATCCTGAGTAAGTACTTTGTAAAACTACCTGTTGCTGAAATTAAAGTATGTCTTTATGACACATCTAAAAAAAATAAATAAATAAATCCTCTCAAAATAGCTCAAGCTCAGTCAGACTGCATGGAGTGAATCTATAAACACATAAACAGATTCTTAACTGAAGTCAGGTCTGGTCGTTCTAGCTCCTAAATATGCTTTGAAGTAAAATTTAGATCAAAGCATTGAGTTGGCTGCAACCTTTGGGTTGGCTCCAATGATTGATGGAACGGTTTAGATCCTAAACCATTCCATCAGTCGTTCCTCAAGAGTCGGTATCCTTCATGTCTTAGTTCTCTTCTTAGAGGTAGTTACTACCTCCTCAGCATGCCAATGTTCTGCAGGAGCCTGCCAACGAGCCATTATTTGATCCAGGTGTGTTGGACCAGGAGAGAACAACAACATGCTGGATCCTGGCCCTTGAGGACTGACGTTGGACACCTCTGCATAACATTATTTTTGTGGCTGTATGTTCTCTGTCGACCTGCATTTGCCTCCATCCATCTTGCAAATCAACTCTGCTTCCCTGTTCCTGCCACAGAAAAGTGCATGACTCCACATTTGTCAAGTTGACAGATTTGCCCAGCTGAGCTGTGGATCTCTACAGCTTCAATGGAATTATCAAGGGCCTCTCTGCCTGCTTTAAAGCTCTCAATAACTTTCTCCTTGGCATGTCTGAGGGGTGAATTGGTCTTCATGAGGCTGCTTTTTCACTAATGTTTTGTAAGAAACCCCCGAGGCCTTCACGGAGCAGTAGTATTTATACTGAAATTATATTACACACAGGCCTTTGAAAGCCATTGGTTTCACTGGATTTCATTTTTGGGGTAAACAAATGCACCACACACTTTTTAGGCTTTTATTTGTAAATAATTTGAAAAGCACATTTTCATTTTTCTTTCACTCACAATTATGCTGTGCTTAGTGTTGGTTCGCCATATAAAATCCCAACATAAGGCATTGGAGTGTGACAAACTTCACTGGGAAATAGTTGCGCAAATATTGAATACATTTGGATTGCAATGCAGGACTGATGCTTCAGCACTCTTTTAATCAAGCAGATATCTATATCGACACCTGCTGCTAATTTGTTCACTTTCTACATCTGCTGTCGTTGTTCTTTATTGCTTAAGAATATGACACCATTAAAAACGAAACCTGATTTCTCTGATTATGATTTTCAGGAGTGAGCGTACGATTCAAGTGTGACTCATGTTAAAGTCTTTCAGAAATCATGCCGGCAGTTGCTGCAGAGGAACACTGCAGCTGTAGTGCCTGAGCAACACTGACCCAGCAACATTGAAAAAAAAAAAAATCCCATAAACTAAATCCACATGAATAGGTGGGCGTCTCAGCAAACATAACATTTTTTGCTTAACTCTATCACTGTTCAATTTATTGCGGTGCATCATATTGTGTCTAAGACATGTTCACTCATATGGATTAGATTATCGATGCCCACTTACATTATGGTGCTGTCCCAGAGTGCACAGTACGGCTTCATTGTTCCCTGGAATACAAGAAAGGTGTAACAAATCTCAGTAAATCACAAAGATAACTCATCATTTTCATCATCACAGCACCATCATTATCACATATCCAATGTTAGCCTTCTAAAAATATAGTTAATGAATCACAGGAACCATAAATTAGACCATGGTTTGCACTACCAGAGCACCGCACAGTGAGACACATTTGATGACGCACTCAGATTTACTTGTGCCTTATCTCTAAGATGCATAAAAAAGGTCTGGACCATAAAAAAGGAATTGTCCTTGTAATTAACTGAATGCAGCTCCAGACACTCTGTGCTCGCAAATTAATTATCAAGCCATTTGACCGACACTGTGTCTCTCCTAAAGGAAGGCGATAGACAATGTGATCTTTGTAGAAGATTCAATAAAGAAATATCAAACATCTGTTTAAATAACACCAGGTAGCCTCCATATCATATGAGAAAATTCTAAAAAAAATAAAATAAAATAAAAAAATGCATGGGGTTTATCGTTCAATTTCAAGCTACAGTGCTGGTGAAAAGTTTACATGTATTAAGCATGAGTATGAAAGCTGTTTAATTTTAAGCCTTGATGGATTTGTCTGAATGGTTCATTTTTAACAAGGATCAGTTAAATGAAAAACAAGAAATAGTTGCACAAGTCTGATTTAATTGCTGATTTTCTCTTATCCAAATGTGGTCAAATGTAATATATTACATAGACATATTTGACCCCTCTTCTTACCAACAATAACAGCATCAATTTTATTTATCATTAGTTGGTTCCCTCATAGCTTAGATCACACAATTTCGAAAGGGAGGAGGCTGGGATCATTTCACGAGATTAATGCTAGCCATTGTCTTGTGGGGGCACCCGACTGCATAAACCAGTTAAGTTAAAGTGTCCAAGTCACATGAAAGGAGATTAGTTAAAAAGTAGAAAAAAAATTAGGAACCACTAAGGCTCACCCTGATCCTAAATCAGAAGATGCAGGAACACCAGTGTGACTTTCCATGTAGAAGTGGACATGAGGAGACTGGTGTCTTTCCTAGACAAAAGTTTGGTGCTATGAAGCTTAGTTATGATTTGCAGCGACCCGTATGGACTTATGGTTTTTCATGAAACATTTTTTTTGTTTTGTTTTTTTGTGAAATGAGACTTAGGAGACCTGCCCATAATGAGTTAGGAACCATCAAGGACAGGGTTTCAAATCTAAGAAGACTGTACTGTATTCTAAATTAATTACCAATTTTTATTCTTACTTTTGAAATTAATTTTAGGTATTACTTGCATCATCACTCCACCCTAGAAATGGACAATGACATTCAAACAGTTAACGTGGTTCAAAATTACTGTGGTGCTTACATTTGCCAGGTGAGCCAACTCAATCTCCAGGTGGGACTCAGTCGCCTTGGGCTCAGGTCTTATAGTCACAGCAATAACCTTGGAGTTCACAGCAGTGAGGTTCCTGAGTAAAAAACACAGATTCATAAACGCTGTTACTAAATCCCTCCCTCTGCTTCTTTTTTGCCAAATTGCTTATTGGTATTCAGTATTTCAAAACAAGTGTTTTTTTTTGTAAATCTATATAAGTTTTCTTCTTTCTGTAGTCAACAAAAAAAAGCAATTATGTAAAGCTCAGCAAGAATCACAAACAACAAACCACAATCTGTGTTTTTTTTAAATCCTGCTTTTAAATCTTTCCTTTACTTTTATTGTTTTCAGAAAGAACAAAAGGTTTCCAGAACATTTTCAATTGATAATAACACAAAACATACTGAAAGAAAAGTTGAGCTAAGATAACTGGTGGAGCTACTCCTTTTTTTCCAATATTTTTCTGTACCTGCCTTTTACCTGTGAAACAACTCCGTTTTCAAGACTTAATTGTAAACGGAAATAAATGAACAAAATTGCTCCATCCAGAATGCACTTAAACTTCTGACATTTAGTTGCATAAAAGTTACTTGTTTTGTCAAAGCTTTGCATGCTCCAAAAGTGATAAATGGAAACTATTCAACTCTAACAGTCCCTTCTTGATAAGCTTATCCCCTTGTCAGTATGGAAAGGGCAATCTGAAGTGGCCCATTATGGGTTTTCACACAAACACTGAGGGCTGCTGCTGCTCTACTGCACAGCTGTGTTGACATGTCCTGGCATCACTGCTCTGTCCTTGGATATCAGTGCCAAAGTCTTGTTGTCTTGAAGCACTCATCTGGTGGTTGTATGGCCCACCCTGCAGCTCTTCAAGACAATTGTGTCACTCCTAATTAACAATACACTCCCTGCTACAGTGAATGTGTTTTATTTCCTAAATTAGAGCCAACAAAGTTCTCTAACTTTCTTCTTTAGCTTTGCTTAATCTCCCCCTCTCTCTGTGTGTCTCTCTCTTTTTCTCCCTCTATCTAAAGATATATATGCCTATATATATATATATATATATATATATA
>NW_006799954.1:1505908-1537985 GCF_000485575.1 Poecilia formosa | reverse complement strand
CGTGTGTGTGTGTGCGTGTGTGTGTGTGTGTGTGTGTGCGTGTGCGTGTGTGTGTTTGTGCTTCCCTTACTTTGGTGAAGGTAGCATGAGTCCAAGTGTTTTGTAGAGAACCGTTCCCAAAATGAACACAGGTGATCCGTCCATGTCTGAAATAGAAAATGGGGAATCAGGTTAGGAGTTTAAAGATTTAAAAAAAAAAAAAATCTATTTTAATATATTTATTTATTTCAAGCATGACTTATTTCAATCTACCTGTTCTACCAGCTTGATTGAAAAAAAAAAAGAAGAAAAGAAACATTTTCTATAGGGTTTTAAAATTTGTAGAACAATGACTCATGCTTCTATAAAATCTGCTTTCTATGGAATCTGCTTTCTGGACTAAAGCAGCTGGGATCGCATAGCCTCAGAGTCCTAATCAGTATTTTCCTTTGTTATGTTTGATTCATAACAGATAAGACTGATTAAACCAGTTGACAATTTTGCCTGGTTTTGGATTGGGATATGAAGTAGCAGCTGCGGCTTTTGAATTCATGCCATAAAAGGAGTGAAACAAATTCATGACTGAAAAGGAACAAGCAAGTTAACTTTTTTTCGTTGTTCCATTTTCAATATACTTGAAAAAATGTGCAATCCAACATAAAGACAACAATAACATCTGCTTAGGACTGACAGATCTTTGATAAAGTTTTTTTTTTTTTTTTTTTTACATTTCTTTAAATGTTTATTTAAAGTTTGATGAAAAATCAGACTTACACATAAAGACAGTCTTTATGGCTTTGAGTCTTGTAGAATAAAATTATTTGGACAGGAGGTGATGCAGCTCCATAAAATACTGGATGTGTTCAGTGATATACCTGCTGACTGGGAAACAAAGAGGCCCTTTGGGATGACCACTTTATCTTCCGAGTTCCTGGCCCAGTCAACCATGCCTTTACGACCTTTCATGGGAAAGTTGATGTCAGTCATCACAGACACGGCTGGAAGTCTCTGGATGCTGGCCACTGCAGAAACCAATAAAGAAATATAGATTACAGATGTTCTCCAGGGTATATATATGAGACTGAAGATCATTTCATGAGCAGTTAAACCAGATAAAAATAGGAGCAAAAACATTCCAGTCTTTTCGCTTTCACATTTCAAAGCATAGAAAGAAACAAGCAAATATGAGCAAAAACCTGCCAAGCGTTGTACTTTTTATTTCTGTACAAAGATTCACATTAGACAAACCGGCAAATCCAACAGAAAGTCTAAAATCAAACTGAACACTTGCTCGCCACAACTGGACGACAGGTAATCTCCCTAACCAACTCTCATTCTCTCATTTACCTGCAGTAAAGCTAAAAAAAAGATAACCCTTTTGTGTACTGAGGCAATAACAAGAAAAAAATATCCCAGATTAACAAATAAAAGTCCTTAAATTTACAAGGGGGGAGGACAAAGCTGAACTGTTTTCTACTTGCTATCATATCAGGCCCCAGTCAGGTGGCGGCTCAGCAAGGGGGAAGCTCTGGCTAATCCTACCATTGATGTAAAAACTCCATTGTTCATTGTGTTGTTCTGGTAGTACAATTTATATCCTGGCACGACTCCATGATTGAGGGGAATCTGTGACAGCGGAGGTGTGCCTGTGTATTTGGGATCATCCTATAGCGAGCGTGAAATCAGCGAGCACCAGGAGGCTTGTTCCTAGTGCCAGATGTTGAGAGCAGTGGTGGTAAGAGCGTGTTTATTTGGGCTTGTGGTGTTAGTCACAGGGTACACAATGAAAAATAACAATATCCTAGGAAAGCTGTGCTTTATGTTTTTTTTTTTTAGGCATTTCTACAAGTTATCGAAATATTTCACATCTGCCATCTTGTGTTTGGAAGCTTAATAAGGCAAGTCCCAGTATGTATATGCTCAGTGCAAAATACTCATACTATTTTTTGTTTATTTAGATCCTTTTCATCATATCTAAACTTAATAAACATTGTGCTTAAAAAGGGGGAGGGGGAGGGTTATTACTTGTCTTTTGGTGTAACTAACATTAATAACCACACTATTTAAACTAAAATAAAACACATATAGCTAGGTTGAACTGTATGTTTACCATTTATCCTTTTTAAGATGTCTCATGCTTTATTGTGTGCTTTAAATGTTTTAAGTATTGAGAATAAGTTGCTGGATGAAAAGTCTTTTGCAATCAAGGTCATTTAGCTAAAAGTAGCAGGGCAGAAGATGGGACAGAAGTGGCAGCTACTATTTATCTGGGAGTCAAGAGGCTGCCATAAATAAGTGACAAAATGATACAGCAATGTCTTACTCAGCCAGATGCTTCTCACTTGGCTCCCACCAAAGGGGACACAAAACCATCCATTGCTCTAATCAAAATGGCCACTGTGAGAATATATTGGGGTGAGCTGAAATTATTATGCTTGTCTTCAAATGTGCATGATGTATCCTAATATACATTAATTAGCCAATGAACTCTATGTAGGTTGCATGAATTACAGACCCATTTTGGTAGATTGAGTACTTTTCTAGATAAAATGCCAAGCAAAGTTATTAACAATTGTAGGGATTGTATTCAATTTTATTTTCTAGTAAATGTTCTGTTTAAGGACTGGCCTGCACTCCCAATACATTTCTCTTGAACTGGTCAGTTCTCTAGTTAATGGTGTGGAAGTATTTGGTTTTATAACCTAAATCTGATTTAAATGTCTCCACTACTATGCACATTCACTGAATGACAGGGTATGCTGTTTCAGGCAACTAAGTATTCATCATTGTGGAAATCATACACCTTCCCCTTCACATAGTGAACCACAGTTACTGAAGGTGGTTCAAATCTTGGAAATTGTGAGGAATACAAGTAAGAATCCACCCTCCTAAAGCCACACAGTAAATGTATGCATTCCATCCATGAATGAGTCTAGACCACAGTTCTCCTTTATTCCATTCTAGTAAGACACCATTCATTGTAGGGAAAGAAATGAAATGAGACCGCAGGGACTTTTGATTCTCCAAGATGCTATGCAACAGAAATTAAAAGAACACAAAGGAACTCCACAGAAATAAAATATTACATAAACTCTGTAGTCAGACTCCAGAGACCAACAAGAGGAGATGTAAAAAAGACAAAAATCAGTGTAGCAGAAAAGTCCATTACAGCTGCAAAGAATAACGTTGCTAATTTCACTTCCAATTTTATAGCTTTTCATCAGTAACTTGCATAGTATGTTTTTTTTAAGAATGTTGCAAGGAACCAACAAAGAGTGTTGTTTTTTTTTTTGTGATGATGCGCTACAGAAAAAAAAACAAAAACAAAAAACAAACAAAAAAACATGCCTCAGGGTACAAAATGCTAATCAAGCCTTACTCAAAGAGCTGCATGGCAGTGTCATGTCAGACACTATTATTTCAACTTCAAATACACAATTAATATGTTATGTTACTCTTGAAATAAACATTTGAAACAATAAAAGTGCATTCAGAGTACTTTTAGTGGGTCCCTTCTCTCCTTTATTTTTGTGAAGCTGGAATTGTCGGCGTCATAGGAATTTAGCACATTGAGACCACAAGATCAGTTTTAATTAAGATTATTGATTTGCAGTAATTTTACTCCCTTCAACCTTACCATCCTCCATTTATCCTAATTTAATGATGGTGGGGAAATTGACTCGGAGAGACAGCGGAGCGCTGGGATTATTATCACATCGAGATGAGATAAGTGGTGAAATGAACTCAAAGCCAGCGGGTCTGGGAGGGGGGAAAGGGAGCTGATTCTTACCCAAGTTTCCGGTCATCAGATAGGCATTGTGGAAATCCTTCATGCCCAGTCCAACAATATGAATGAACTCCTCTATGACCTGCATGAGTTCCACTGCCGCAGGGTAGATCTGAACAAGATAAGAAGGACAAAAGGATACTAAAAAATGCTTCCATTTTCTTACAACTCAACACTGGTAAATGTTTGTTGAGAGATACTAAGGACCAAAACAAGCCCAAATACTGTTTGTTACACAGTTATACATAAGTCGAAACCAAATATTTAGATGCACTGCATAAAAGTAGAGATTCATCTTTTGTCTCTCTGTCAGGGACTTTTTTTTTTTTTTTGCTGTTCTAGACCAGTTTGGAGTACCAAAATTATTTCTATTAGCTAACTGTCATAAAAAGCAGAGCTAATGTTTTTGAAAGATTTGTTTTCATTGTCTTCAAAGTCAAAAGTCATTTGTTTTGTAGCATTTGCCCTTAAAATGCAAACATGGCTAGGGTATTCTTATGCAAACTTTGCAAAGTATTTTTCTGGAATTTTCCACCAGAGAAAACCTATCCCATTTCTGAACCAAATATGTCTGTACATTGATGCTATGCTTTATCTTGCAAATAGGTGTTTGAACAAATTACTGTGGTGTCTTCAAGCAACTGTGAATTGTAACTATTGTTAAATCTGACCTGTGCACATACACAATTTTCTTCCAGATTTATTTTTATTTCTTTTCTAGGATATGATGTCACACAATTGTGTTTATGTTGTGGTTTTACAAATAAAGCTGCAGCGGTGTGATGAGGTAACTCAAATGTGCTTTTCCTTATTCTATCCTTCCTAGCTCAAAAAACTCAATTAATAAAAACAATAACAACATATATACAGACTTCTGAAAAGACAAACTAAAAATCATGAGGTGCATATGGGACTGAACCACTCATGTGACATCAGCAGCAGAGCTGTAATCAGCGGCTTTGCCAGCACAGTTTCTGGTTGGCTTCTTCTTTTAAAGCCCCAGCCAAGTTAAGGGCAATTGCCTCTGTCCATGTGCCACCCGATGTGCCCTGGCACTAAGCAAGAGCATGCAACATGGACAGGGACATGGCATGACCTGTAGCACAACTGGTCCAGTCAGCTGTGCTGTACAAATGAAGAATTTGAGGGATGTTACTCTAATAGATGGGTCGTAAATGTTTGGACCTCTGTTCAGAAAGAATCTAGGATTTTATGAATACTCCAATTTACATAAATGCAAATGTGTTGTGCATGAACATGTTTCAGACTCACAAACCAGTGATGCAATACATTTCAGTGCTAGACATGGTTTATTTCAAATCATGCACATATTAGTGCGTGGCTTAGATAAATGTGTGAGCACACCTTGACATATGTGCTCACACATCTATCAAGGCAAGGTTAGACAAACCTTTGAGTGGCAATTAGCAATTTACACCCTGGTCTAAGCTGATATGGTACAAACACCCGAGGCAGGTATTCCAGGCACTCCTTTGTAACACCTTGTGCACTGTGTGTTTGCATGTGCCTCCACATGAGCTGCAGTTAAGCCTGCTAAGTTGATCATAGATGCTTAAGTCAAAAGCCTCTGACACAGCAAAGTGAAAGCCACAACGGGTTGGGGCTGAGGGTGGAGCGTCATATCGCCCCTTCTGACGCAGAGTGCAGTCATGTTCACTCTGCTCGTCTCCATGGTAACCGTAGGATGTGAAGGCAGCATGGGAAAATGGCTGCAGTGGAGGTTGTGTAGACAGAGCTCTTCCTTCGCTTGCCATGGTAACAGTGACAAGAGGTGAATTTATAGTGATCTCTGCACAGAGCCAGCCCTGCAGCCAGTAAAAGCTCATAGTGAGGTGTGTCATGTAAGAGGAGTTTTATACCTCCACAGTGTGCAGCACATGTGTGGGTGCTGTGGAGACGGAGCTCACAAATGCAAGCAAAACCCACAAGTGAGAAGAACATTTAGCTGTGAAGTGTGAGTGTCGTCTGTTGAAATCAGGCAACGTCGCTGTCCAAACGCTGGGGTGATGAAACCAGACACACACATTAATCACGACAAAAATAATTTATCTTGTCACATCTACATTCTCGGTGTTCAATCAGTGGCAAACATTTCCACAGTCTACATTTTCGCTAGTCTGTCCGTACCCGTCTGTGACGCATTCTGACTAATGAAACCGCTTGTTTATGAGCTCTTCTATCAGACAACATTTCGATGGGGGCTGGTAAATGGAGGCTCCAGTATGTAAACACCTAATTACTACCTGTATCGACAGCAAAGGCAGGCTCTCCGTGCACTGCTTAAAATTGCTTCAATTTCAGCTAAGCAAGGTAACTTTCAGTCAAGGGGAAGTGGGGGGTAAAAGCCGGAGAGATCCGGTTTATTTCAAGGGGACAGCTTTGTCTTGATGTGTCAGAGCAGGTGACACCCTATTTCAGTCAGTTTACCACTGAAAGTGACACCTGAGCAGATGCCCTTTGCAGACCTGTGGTCACTGCAGATGGCGTCTCTGTCAGAGTCTGGACATGTGTGATTTCAGAATTCAAGATGTCTTAGACACAGGGGTAGTTTTCAAAACAAGAAATGCCACCTCTCAAGAAGGGGGTTAGTGTCCAGGAGGGTTCCCAGCAGAAGTCCTGGGGTATCTTCTTTTATTTGTATTTACTTTTATCAGGGTTGCAGTGTCGATGTCACACAAGAAAAGCGGGAAATGGAGATGTGCCTCACGCTATAAAATGTCTGAATTGAGTGTGCATTTGTTAAAATTCAACTTAAGCACTACTCTAATCACATGATGATCTGTGTGGGCTGGATAAAACAATGTGCATGCAGGAGGAATGAATCCTGCAGTGTTAATGGCTGGACAGTTTCTATGACTGTGCTGCTGCCATCAAGTGGAAGTCTGCGGTACTGATTTTCTAAATGAGGCCAGATGTCAAGTCTGCTAAATGACCTCGCCTTCTGTTGGGGAGTAACTTCACAAAACACACCTGAATTTTATTTATCCCATTTTGGCTTTTATTTATCTGAGTTTTTTTGTTTGTTTTTTTTTTTTTTCAGATGGAATTTTAGATAGAGTGAGAAGCAATATTTCTGACAAAACATGTAAGAATCTGAATTATTTAGGAGCACTTTTTCTTACCTTTTGTGCATCTTCCCATTTCTCCTGATTTTCCTCCTCCAAGAGGTTGCTGATGATTTGAAAAAAGTTCTGTGGAAAATGATGAAAGGGGAAAATACATAACTCACCCACGCACAAGTATTACAGGCACTGCAGCAGGCTCACTTTTTAAAAATCATGACATTAGCACCACAAGCTCAAAAAGAACTAGACTAAACAATATTCCGGCATTTGCAAATGTGTATATATAAAAAAAAAAAAAAAAGAAACATGGAATTCTATAAGGGGATAATGATGGTCCCTGCAGGGCTCAATAACACTGGAAAATGTGCAACTGGAACCATGTCGGTAAACAAATGGAGAAAAGATGAAATTTGTGTTTCTGCTACAGCAGGAAAAAAAATAAATAAATACACCTTCCAATCTCCTGCAGCTTGCAGAGAACACTTATTGCTACAGGAGACAAGCACAAGCTGCAATAAGAAAAAAAGGGAGAGATGAAAGTGAATGTTTGAGCAGCTGTGCGGATTGTCTTCTTCAGCAGTGAAAAGCAGGGCCAGCTCGGGGTGCATGCCTACAGTAGTAATAGGACCCCTGTCTGATCTTTCGCCTTGTTATTTTGTCTGGTCTACAATATGCCGGAGGGAGTGGCTCTTTCTCTCTCCCTCTCTTGACACAGGCTATCTTGTTTTCTACTTGAATGCTTATGCTCCCTCTGGTGGTAATGTGCCCACTTTAACACTGCATTAGCGCACAGGCACATGGATGGGTTGGGCTGGCTGACTGCTCTCCCGCCTGCCCACACATATACACACTACAGAGCTCTCCTAATAACCAGAGATAGGATGTTCTCCTCATCCCATAGCTTTTCCGGGGCATGGGGAGAATTGGTTGAATTGGGGCCAGGTTCCACATCCATGGCCAAGACATTTGAGTTTCATTTCCACAGAAGATAACAAGCACCACATTTATTGCAGCTGAGAGAGAGAGAGAGTTGATAAAACAGAAATCTAGGAAAATAGTATGTTTTCGTTTAAATATCACAGACTTTGGAGAAGCAACTAAATAGTGTATATATATATATATATATTTTTTTTTTCAATTTAATTTTTGAAAAAAAAAATATTATTAACTTTGTCCACATTATAACCCCAAGCATAAGTCTATTTTATCAGAATTTTATCTGATAGAATGAGATGCATTTGAACCTAATTTTGAAGTGAATTTCTGATCACAAATTAAGGTATGAAAAATGTCTGAAGCCCTTTTATCTGATACCCTAAACAGAGTACTGTGGAACTAGTTGCTTTGAGAAATCACTTTGTGAATAGAGTCTATCTGTGTGTAATCAAATGTCAGTACCAAATAAAGGTTTCTATTATAAGGACTACGGAACACAGTAAGTCCGGTGTAAAGCTGTAGCGCCTTGATCTATCTTGGTTTTTTTTGTCACATGTGGTGTTTAATATTTAGTTGCTCACAGATCATAACAAGTCAATGTAGAAACCCAGGACAACTATGCATAAACAAACAAACAAACAAACAAACAAACAAACACTCCTGAAAGCAAGTTAGGGTGACTAACTTAACAGATGTGTTGAGAGAATATTCAATAAACATAAAATATGTTGCCCACATAATAATAATAATAATAATAATAATAATACTTATTTGCCATCTTCACGTCTGCGTTTGGGTTTAAGACAACCCACCAACCATGAAAATTAGAGAACTCCGTAACAGCGTTGAACATCACAAAGCATTAATCAATGCATCATCAGAAAAAGGAAAGGATGTAGCATAGATGAAAGGCTCAGCAGGCTGAGCTTGTGATATTAGACACCAATGGCTTTGGTGTAGCCAATGATGATCCAAACTAGACAAATTAGTTGTGCACTTTTCAAATTTGGTTTTTATTCAAGAGTAGCAAGAAAAATGCCATTGATGTAGGTAAACCAAAAAAAGTCAATTTGTAAGTTCTAAAAAATGAAGGAATGTGGAAGAAGGGATTCTGGTCAGGTGAGACTCATTTGTAATAACCTTTTGGCCTACGTGCAAAACACTCGGTATGACACAACCCTTCATGTTACTCTGAACACAACATTCCACCATGAAACATTGGTGGCTGCATCATATTGTGGGAATTATTTGGTAGAGACAAAAAAAAAAAAGCTAATGAGAGTTTATGCCAAGATGGATACAGAGCAATTCTCAAAGGAAATATGTTTCGTGCAACAAAAGACCTTAGACTGGATTCACCTTCCAGCAGGACAAGGGATGTAAAAATACAGCCAGAGCAATGACAGAATAGTTTAGAGCAAATACTGTTCATTGGTCAGAATGGTACAGACTAAAATTAGGTTGAGAATCTGTGACAAGACTTGAAAGTTGATGTTCACAGAAGCTCTGTATCTAGTCTGTCTGACCTTGAACTATCTTCTGAAGAAGAATAGGAACCAAAAAAAAAAACCAAACAAACAAAAAAAAAAAAACAAAGACAAAAAATCTGAACTGTAATTGAACTGGCTCAGTAGAGCTCAATACAATGTCATGACAAATTTTGCATTTTTATTTCTAAACAATTTTTTAAATCAAGTATGGGATCTATATTACTTAATATCAGTTTAAGCTGGTGTACCACATAACATTTAAGTAAAATCTCATTGAAGTTTGTTAATATAATGTGACAAGTTCTGTAAAAGTTAAAGTGGAATTAATACTTTGCAAGGAGGCAAAACCTTTTTTATATATTTCAGTTTGTCCTATGCTAATTCCTTCTGCAGATTGCACAGGTACCATTTCTTATTTAATACATTATAAAGGCTCATTAGTCAGCAGATGCTGCACTGTGTAATATGAAACTCACTATGAACTTCTAAATAATTCAACCATGAATTTCTTCTACTTTTAAACAAATAAATTGTTACTTCTGTTTTCATTCACCTCCTCGCATCTTTGTAAGGAATGGCATTAAAATAAATTTGACAATGTAAAAAAAAGTGGGATAAGAACTTTAGAAAAGGAATGATAAGAAGGAATTCATTTCCTCATTTACACACACGTAGATGACTATAATATTCAAAATGTATCTCTTTGCTATTCAACTTTGCTGTAATCATAAATATCCCCAGGCAGAATACAGTCACCAAAGCATGAACTGTAACACATATGC
The DNA here is from genome assembly GCF_000485575.1 of Poecilia formosa. Lineage (NCBI taxonomy): Eukaryota > Metazoa > Chordata > Actinopteri > Cyprinodontiformes > Poeciliidae > Poecilia > Poecilia formosa. The sequence goes on along the minus strand of NW_006799954.1, from coordinate 1,527,925 downwards.
AGCCAGAAGGAGGCCTGAGAATCACGTCTTTGAAAATGGCACAACTTCCAGGGCATAAATTGTCTTATTGGAGATGGGGTGGAGCTTTAGCTATAATCTCTATCATCCTATTGACAAAAAGAGGATCAGACTGCAGTTAACCCCAGCATGATGAGATGAAACAGATTACGATGTATCAAGATTCCTTGATATGATAAAGCCGCAAGGGGTATATGTGAGCCTTTGTGATATTTCAGACATATTAGAAACGGTTTTATCTGATATAATGCAGGGTTGAGCGAAAAAAAAAAAAAATCCTTTATTGTCTATTTGATATATTTTGGCTGAAGAGATTCTCTACTTCTCATGTCAAACTTAAGTCGCTGGAGGACTTACTTGAACGTCATCTGAGGAAGGCTCGTAGCTCGCCCTCTTGAAGGTCTCTGTCACATTGCGAAGGATCTCCACTGATGAGAGTAGGTCACCGGCATAGAAGTTCCTCGGCTGGGTGTAGTTCAGCAGGTTCTTGGTAACCTTGGACATGCCGTCCCCCGCCAGAGTCCTCTGGCCCTTCGCAAGATGGCTCTGAACCTCCAAGAACAGGAGAAGAAAGAACTTGGGGCATCAGTGTCCTCTTGCCAGTTTGTAAGGCACACATGGAGCTACACATTTGGAGTAAATGGAGTGCAAAAAATCGGGAAGAAAAGAGTCGACTCTTCGAGGCCCTTCATTTGACACTTATATCTAAGCTGGGCTGAAATGCTTTGTGCCTCACGGATGTTTTGAAATGAGCCAATATGAATAAAGGAGGTAACTGGAGCAGAAGACACATATTTAGGCAGAAACTGCATGGAGAAATTACATTTCACATCACTGCACAGGAATTATGTCCATAAATACATGTTCACAGGTGCAGGACCGTATGTGCTATCTCAGCCTTTGTAGATTATTTTCTTCTAACAGTGAGGGGGAGCTTAGCAGAATTATCTATTCTAGATAATGTACTACTGTGTTTCCAGACTATGCAGAGGAATCTTGCGAACTTATTTCTAAGTGGCTTTCAAAAAAACTAATGATTTTGGGGTGTAGAGAAAAGTGGAAAAAACAGAGGTCACATATATTACTAGATTTTTCTCCAATTCTCTCCTGCTTACATGCTTGTTTTAAAGAACAAAAAGTTTACAATACAAATAATAAAACATAGCAAATTGCATTCAGCCAATACATGCCCATCAGCCTATTTCAGTGTGTTCAGAATAAGAACAGCGATGCAGATAAGAACATGCCACAAACCAGGCGTGCCCAGGTCCAGTCCTTACAACTTTCAGATTCATCCCTGCTCCTATGTGTTGAGTAAAAAGGTTGACTTCTCTTACTAGCAGTAACTCAGGTCTGCAGAGGTCTGATTCATTTGATCAAGGTGTGTTGGAGTCGTTGAGATGGTAGCTCTCGAGGACTGGACTTGGGCACCCCTGCCATGAAACAACAAATCAAACAGTCCGATACCCAGACTGCTATCTAAAAAGATAATACGACCAAATCTGTATTTTAATTTGCAGATTAACCACGTTCACCATCGAAAGGGGTTAATCTTTGGCTACAGTGTGATGAGATCAAGGGGGCGGGAAAACACTGGGGAGGTAATTTATGATCCATTGGACACAGAGGCTGTGAAAGGAAGCTGACTTTGCACCTACTGTTTGCTGCAAGTATCTGAATTCATTTGTTATGCATCGAGCGTAGCTGGGCTTCTCCCAATAGGCCATGCCGCGGTGATCCAAAGAGCAGCGTCGACTAGTGGTGCCTGCAAGAGCGGAGGGGGGACGGCGACAGATTCAGAGAGCGGAATCAGAGAAGGAGGGATAAGAGCAGAGATGAGTAAGCACAGAGAACACAAAGAGGGGAAAGGGTATGTGGGATTAGGGGGAAAGCATAGGAAGGCAGGAAGGCAATTGGGAGTGGTGGAATGGAAAGGGGAGAGACAAAAAGAACAGGGAGAAATAACTGTTTTTTTGTGAGAGAATTATCACTTTTTCCATGCTCATCTTATGGGCATGTAGTTCAAAAGCAAAATACCATGATTTTTGTCATCAGGGTTTGTGTAGAAAATAAATTGTATTGTTATAAAAAGAGTAAAACCAGGTAGCCTGGCAAGAAAACAATGGCATTAAAGAATAACGTTGCTTTGCTTTAACAAACGACATAATCCGATTGATATTTATTAGTATTTTCCAGACGGTGCTGATACAGCTTTGAGCTTTGAGCCACAGCATGGAGCAGCTCAATAATAACAAATAAAAACTAGGTTATACCAAATTATCAATATGCACTGCAGACAAAATGAATGAGAAAACCATAACCTTAAGCAATAAAAGTAAACATTTCCAGAAAACATCCTACATACCAATAACAGCTGCTTCATGTACTTCAAGTTGAAAACAAACCCCTAAACAATTATTGTAATTATTCTTTTCTACTTACAGTGGAGGTAGCTTTAAGATACCACACAGTTGAGTAATTTTTTGTAATTTTTATTTCTTTTTTATTTATTTATTTATTTTACTATGCTGTTTGATAAAATTATTGGACTTCAAAGGATCAGTTTTCATTGTTAAGCTGATGACACTCAGTTGTACTCATCCAAAAATCTAATTAAATTACCAGTTGTGGTAATTGTGTCCCCACATCAAATTCTATTCCGGACTCCCTAACTCCAGCCAGTTTTGTCCGCCTGGCTTTTAAACAGAGACATGGTTAACAGAAGAGCGACCCAATATCCACCCACATCACAGCGTACAGCCGACATAAGGGTCCAATATCACTAGGAGTGCACTTCACACGTCACCTTACTGCTTCAGCACAGGCACTTCATATCCTAAAGGAAAACTCCAGAGGTACAAAATATTTCCCTGGGTATCTGCACTTCAGACAAGCTCTTTACTATTTCCTCTTCCTCCACACACACACACACACACACACACACACACACACACGCACACACAGAGAATTAGATCCAAACCAGACCTCCAACACCCATTCAACTCCACAGCCACAGCTTGGAGGTTTGTCTTAAATCTTGAACACGCGCAAAACACTATTACACCCTGGGAGCGCCCGTGCAGCACCATGAGCCAGCCCACAGGACAGCATCACCTGCCTTCTGCTTTATACTGCGCTAAGCATCTGTTTCCCTCTAAACCGGCTTCTCCTGGGTGCTGTATGTCACATTTCAGCCATCAAAAGAATACTCTGAGGCTCCACGACTCAATGAAGTCACCAGAGGTGTATCATATTACAGCTTGATACCTGGAAATTAGGCATTCATTTAGTGGTCTAACTGTGACATTTCCAAATGTCACAGTTAACTAAGAGAGGCAACACACCATTCTCTGTGAGAATTGGCAAAAAAGACACAGAGTAAAGAAACAACATTGAATCCCAGCCAAGTTTTATATTATTTAAAAGAAGAGTTTAAATTAACAGAGAAATGTGTTTTTTTTTCTTTGTTTTTGTTTTTTTGAAGATAAAATTTTTAATGACAGATGTCACTATTTGAGTCTTGCATCAACATTAATGACTAAGTTGTGGAATGTGGAAAATTGATCAGAAATTCCACAATGGCAGATTCAAGGCTAAATTAATTTTTAATAGGAAAGACTGGACCCGAGACCGCTTCTGTGCATGAAAAGCTTTACGGAGAAAATATTTATACATTAGTTATAAGTGCGAAAGTCTGGTGTATGCATTACTGAGAGGAGAAGTAACATTTATTTTTCAGTTATTCAAAAAATGTCTCTCATTTTGCTTTGATCCATTTTCATGGTGAGATCATACAGGGTCAGCGGTGGAAAATCAAAACCTTGACATTGAGTCCCTACTAATAAGTCTTTCCGGCCTTGCATCATCTGTGAAGTACGTACAGTACCCTGCATATGAAATGTAGGTCAGTGGAGATGTGTTTGATCAAATTCAAGGCTGCACTCCACTACGACACTGACCTGTTACTGTCTTCCTTAGCAGTATACCGAGCATGGGTCCTTATTAAAGAGGAACTTTTGTACAAACAGCCTGTCCTCAAGATAAAAGACGCAGCCAGAATTGATTAACAGAGCAGTGAGGGAGAGGGCAGGTCTTCAAAGTTTCGAGAAATATTTTTTGTAACCTTACCACGACAAATGGCGGAATATAAAAATAAAAATTCTCTGGATGATGGAGAAAACCTTTCATGTCTTGGCGCTCAAAAGGTGGAAGCTAAATAGAAATACACACCACAACTGATATTATTTGGAAACTATTTTGAAAGCTACTTCTAGTGTTCTTCCCATTTCACTATTGTGAATGATTGTGATTGCAATCTACATATTGCTGACATGTAGATTTACGTCAGCAATATAGTATCATGGTGCAATGTCAAAAAAGTGGTATAAAACATGAGCATGTGTCTGTACTATTCCTATTAAAAACAATTTTACACATATCAGAAATTACAAAATCTAACTGCGCATATACATGTTAAAGAATGATGAAACATTTTGCTAAATGTGTAGTGGGTTTGGCTTCTTTTTCAACAACAGATTGTTTTATTTAGAAGAAAGGAACTTTACCTAATAAATAGCTTTTTATGATCCACTAAAAGTATATAACACATGGACAACATGAGCACTGGAATGGTTTTTCTGCTTGTTTCATTTTGCTTTGTTAATTTCTTTCAACTAATGCAAAATGATATATGCAGTAAAGGTATCCTTTATACTCCGCTACTTAGGAATATTCATTAAATAAAATATAACATAAATCTATGTGCTGCGTGTGTGAATCCTCGTGTTTTGTCTGTACTTCCTGTCTCTGACACCACTTGTCATCTATGATCACCGAGGCAGTGCTGATGGCCCTGCGCTCCTCCTGTGATGACCTTGATGATCCCACCAACAGGAAGCGAGGCTGTGGAAAAGCCCCTAAACATGTCCGTACTATATTCACGTTTCACTGTTGCTCTTTCAGCTCAGTAGTTCAACCTTTTTTAGTCATGCTCTCAGAAGTCACTGAAGTCATAGGTTGTGTTTTTTCTTTCTTTTCCTTAATAGTTTCATAATGTGGACCCCTGTGAAAAACACCTACTGACATTGAAAGTAAGATTAACGGCTTTACAAATAAATCTGACCTTACCTCAGCTGTAGTTAGTCATTATATTTTTTTTCTTCCTGTGGTCTGTGCCAGCTTTGACAAGCAGAGGCACTGTGCTTAAATATGAAATATGTCTGCCATCTCCTGTTTTGTACTTCATCATAATACTGCTCAGAGATAAAGTACTTCTCTGGCAAAGAGGTACGATAACATTAGGAGCAAACTTATGTTTTGGTGCACTGTTCAAAAAAGTCTATCAGCATTGATTATTACGAAGAATATAGATCTGAACTTCTCAGCTCCAAATTTTGTATTTCTTTAGACTCAAATCTCCAGGGTTCTTGGTCTTTTTCAGCTCATTAGAAAAAAAAAAAAAAAAAATACAACATTTCAGGAAGGAAGTTTTAAACTATATATATATATACATTTTGATGGATGTATGTATGGATGGATGGAATGAAGCCTTGAAATACAAATATTTCTTGTAATCTGTATATTTTTATGCCTTTTCAAACCTAGAACAGAATTAAATCAAATTACAAACTTTTCCTGGTTGTATGGGAACTCAGTGCTCTCAATGAAATAAAATCTGCTGATAAAAAAAAAATAAATAAATAAAGTGCTAGATTTTGGCTAAATTTGGCTATTACGATGTAACCTTTCCACAAATCCAGGGTTAATGTTTCCCTTAACAAGTCCAAAATAAGTAAAAAGAAACACACACACACACACACACAGTACACACCTGAAGCTACTGCACGCACAGTGTCAACCAGTTATTGACCATAAAACTAATGTCAAGCCTGAAAGTTAATGTCATTCTAGTAAATCTTCCTCTGCTTAACTTTGCCCCAGGTGAGCCATCTGTGAATAACAGTGAGTTTGCAACCAGTTTGCCAGAGTCCCACTTCTTTCCTATGAAATAAATGTCAGATAGGAACACCAGAGCAACAGCTCACTGTGCCAAACCCACATCTAACCTCAGCGTTCAAAACCCCCCTCCTCGTTCTGTTGCATGTTTGTTAGCAGTTTGACCTTCAGCAAAAACAAAGGTATCACAGCAGATATATCACAGGCTCCATTCTTTGTCAACGTTTTACTTCTCTCTCTTCTTCCCCTTCTTCTCTTCCTCTCCCGCCCCTCCCCCAAATTCAAAACATGCATCACCTGTTCTCTTCTCTCAGTCTACACATCCATTTCCTTTGCTTCATGTTTGATAAGGCATCTCAGTGTGGCTTTCTTCAACCTTTAACAATGCCTTTGGGATCAAAGTTAGCCATTTTTCCCATTCAGTGCACAGGCTGTGGTCTGACAGGGGCAGCCTGGAGTAACCCCAGAGAATATGGAAATGGACTGAATGAATATGTGCTGTGTTCTCAGATGAAGAAACACAGTCTGGTATATAACCATGCAAGCATATTGTTCATTTGGCAGAGGGTTTTCACTACATCACAGTTGGGAGAAACACTTCCTTAAAGAAGAAGAGCACAAAAACTGGAGGAAGTTAAAAAGTTTAACCTACAACTCTAAAATTGTAAAACTATCCTCGCAATTCTCTGAGAATGTGTTGACGCACTAATTAATTTACGTTCATATTCAATGGAGCAGTATTTCCAACACTGAGCATCTGTAGATGTGATTGTACTACTTCAGTGTTTGTTAACTTGCTTTCCTCATTTCATACTGGACTATCATTTCTTACCTGTAGCATTGGGTGGGCATCGGTTGAAAGCGAGCTCTCCCGAAGGGGTCCGTCTCCACACCATCGACATTGCATAGTCCTCTGGACAAATCTCATACGGTGCTGGAGAGTAAAATGATACAAGTGATGCTACAATAATCCAAAGAGCTTTTTTTTTTTTTTTTTTTAGTATTTCCAACGTGATGCAACAATTTCTTCATACTTCAGACTAGAATGTATGGAAATATAAGAGATCAAAGCTGCAACAGTGTCAGTGAATATCAGCATGTAATTTAGGGATTATCATAGAACGGTTGCCTCTTAAATTGTGTTTTTTTTTTGTGAGTGTGGGGGCTACAAAGTTAAAAGGGGTTTTGATGTTATTTTATTTTATTTATTTTTTTAAATTGCTTTGTGCATTTCACAGAATGGAAGCATTAAGAGACCTTTTGCTTCACACTCCACTTCAAAAAGACACAATGCAACCTGATGATTATTCTGTTTCTCAGTCTGCCCTTAATGCATCAAAGCATACATATTCACACTCCGTCATCCACGTCACCTTATCTCCGTCTCCTTCTGATTCTGCGTTATCTTATCTTGTATAACATGACATGTCACTTATTCTGCACAGATAATTATCAACCCACATCCCTCTTTCCTTGACTGTGACTCCTCAGATTCGAGGCTTATTATCCTCTGACTCACCTGGGCAGCGTTGGTCACTACACTTTCGAACTTCTTCTCCGTTCCCATCACACTGCTGCCCGGTCACCGCCACCCCCTGACACACTCTGACACGCCTTTGCCCTCCTCCATCACAGGACTTAGAGCAGCCGCTCCACGGACCCCAGGGATTCCACTGGCCATTAGCTAAAACAGAATCAATACTGGTGAGAAACTGATACTTTCAGAGAAGAAGAAGAAGAAGAAGAGAGAGAAAGCAAAGCCAAAGATACAGTCCGTCTTTGTGTTTTATGTGGTGGCCTTGAAGCTTTTAGCTTGAATGTCATTTTTGATATGTGTTTGATGTGTTTGTTGTTTTAATAAAGTCGTTAGGTGGAACGTTTGGCAACATTGCAAAAAAGAAGACAAGATCTCATGTTTACTGGTTAAAGAAGCTGCTAAAAGAGTGATGAATGAGTCCCTTGCAAATGTAATTACACCTCTGAATCTTTTTCACGTTTTCCCATGCTACACCACTGAAATTCAAGGTATTCGGGGAGAATAGATAGACCAACACATAATTGCACATAAAAGTGAAAGAAAATTATATGCAGTGTTCATAAAATTCTACAAACAAAAGTCTGAAACATGTGGTCTTCATTTGCATTCAGCCTTCTTTACCCCAGTCACCCAAACACAACCCAGGACTATTAGTTATCTCCAGACACTCTCTGAATACTAAATACAGCCCATCTGTAAGTAACTTAGAATCAGTAGATATGCAGATGTTATTCACAGGCCTCAGATGTTTGTTAGAGAACTTCAGAGAACAAACAATATCATGAAAACTAAGGGGTGCCGCACACAGATCTGAAATGAAACTATTAAGAAAAAATGAGATCATGGTTTACAGAACAATACCCAAAGATTTGAACACCTAATGGCGCATTGTTCAATCCATCTCTTGAAAACTAACAAAGAATGGCACAGCTAAAACTTAGAAAGAAAGAATGTATTTTTCCTTCCCTTCAACATTTATGCACTACTTTGTGTTGGTTTATCATATTAAAGCCGCACGTTGCTGTATTTATGGATGCAAGATGACAAAATCACAAAAATAAAACAGACACCTAGGATGTTTTTCATTCAAAAAATTCTCAGATGAAGCAGTATGCGTTCTGTCCTTGTTATGAACACTGTTAAACAACAAAAACTCCTTCCCTTCAGCAACATATTCAGCAACATGCACTTGTCTGAACAGAAAAGCACAACACCCCCAAAGCAGGAAACACGCTCCACTCTCATTTTAACCTCCACTTATCCTTTGCTTCACACATATAAACACATTTTACGTCCTACATCTATCCTCCATCAGAACGGCTTCCAGATGAGACAAACAGCAGAAACCCTTACGACCTGTTGGCCAAAACTCTCTGAAGACATTGATCAGATCTTGCTACTTACTCGTGGATCGGTCCACACAGGAGCGATTGATTCCTCAAACAGATGCATGCTCATGTGCTACAAAGAGCTCAATGTGGCAGCAGTTCAAAACAGTAAATTTCAATCCAGCACAGGCCTGAATTATTTTTATATTTGGGAATTTTTTCTATTCCTTTTCAGTCTTGGTTCTACAAATTTCGCCTTGGATCTCACATAGTCAATATGTGTACTTTTCAAAGTAATCATTTATTTTCTGAATAATACTTGGCTTACAGCGTGGGGAAAAAAAAGCTGATAACTGCTATAAGCAGACACAACTTAATAGATTAGCAAATGGTGCAATGCGTTGATTTACTCAGAGGCAGCACTATCTAAACATAAAATGAAAACTATGAATACTTGAGCTTTAATATCTTATGGACCGAAAAGAGAACAAGGTCAGGGAGCTGGTTGCAAATGTTAGACGGATGGTCTGAAATAGAGAAATTAACTCCTCGTTGATACAATTGAAACACTCAACAAAAGCATTCCAGTGAAACGCAGCACTGAAACCTTGCTGTTTTCCACTGCTGCAGTGGAAATTGCATCAGGAGATTATGGGAGTGCTCAGACCCTTCACATGATCAGACAATTCAAAGCCTGATCAAGACCATTAAGCTGACGTCTTTGAACGTCTAATACATTCACAATGTTGACAGACAGTTTTGGGCAGCTAACGTTGAATTATGTGAAATGCATACAGTCTATCTAAGCAGATTTTTTTCCAATCCGTTTGATAAAGCAAGGTATTATACATAAGTCTTGATTCTTACAACACAGCTTTGGTTCTTGCTGTCGGGCAAAGGAAAGAGTGCACAAGCTACGTAAAGGCAAGTTGAAAGACTACCCAGACCCGTTGGTAATGATACCGGTATTTAACAATTGTAATAATGTGCATTAAAATACAAGAGACATGCATATAAGCCTCTGTTTGTCATCATCTCCAATTTAGACATAAATGTGGATAAAGAATTAAGAGGCTCAGGATTTTTACCTGTGCAGTCAGGATTATGGCACTCTCTGCTTTCTGCCCAGTGACCGCGACACTCAGATCCCCCATGGGCGGCTGCTGAGCACTGCCTGGTCCTCTGCTGAGTGCCATTGGCACAGGTCACCGAGCAATCGCTCCAAGAGCTCCACTCCTGCCACTGTCCGTCCACTGAGGCACCAACCACAACCCAACAAGCATGTCCCAAGCGAGGGGGAAAAGAGGGCAGACAGAAACAGGGGGAGATATTCAGATTTTTGTATCCTCTCTCAGATTGAAAGCCAATAAAACAGATATCAAGCAGCGAGCAAACTGTTACATGAACGCTTGTGTTTCTTCTGAAAAAAGAAAAAAAAAAGAAAAAAAAGGAAATTGTGCAGGCTGGGATTCTGTGCTGCAGTGCCTTGCAAAAAAAATCCCTTTGAGGTTTCATTCACATTCACAAGGAAAATTATATTTTTATTTTTGTCCAAATAAAAATCTAGTAAGTGTGGTGGGAAAATACATTTAGCCATAATTTCACCATAGTTGTACCTGTAAAGCTTTCAGCGTGTAACTATTGACTTTTTACAAGTAGAGATTGATTTTTTTTTTTCTCATCCTTCTTTGTAAAGTAGTTCTTGGTCAGTAAGAAGCGTCTGTGAACAACATTTTTAAGTTGCGACAGGGCCGACCACGCCAACAGATTTGTATGGTTTGATCTAAACAAATGCATTTTAGCACTGAATGTTGTTCTGTAAAGTCAAGTTTCATGTTTTTAGGTGGCTCTAGCAAATTTACTGCAGTATTGCCCTACATTAAGGTCAATTCATCTTGCTTTCAATTGTGGTCATTCCTGTACCAGCTACAGAAAAGCATCTCCACAGAGCACCTTCTTTATACATGGTTTGTGGCATTTGCAGATGGTCCATTAAAATTTGTTGGAGTAACATAATGAAATGTGGAAAAGTTCAAAATGTTTAAATATTTTGTGCAAGGCACTGTCGTTTTTTGTTTGTTTGTTTGTTTGTTTTTTTCATAAACTGGCCTAACTAAGAAATAATCAAAAGCTAAATTATTTTAAATATTATAAAAGAAAATGAGGTTGGTAAAGTATCCCTTACATCAAAATGTATATTATGAAGATTTATAGTTTCTTGCAAGGTGCTTCCAGGAAAAGAGCAAGAACTTAAGGGTTTTCCATGAACTCTGCTTTCCAGAGCACAGCTAACATTCACTGTGTGGAAAAACTCATCACCACTAATCTGCTTACCATTCCCAGGCAATTGCTAGTAAGTGATTTTGATGTTAGTATTACTGTCTTCAATCTCAACAGGGTTTCCTAAACCGCATTATTTTGAAAGAAGGCTCAAATGCAGCACAAATCCTCTATCCGATCTTTCTTGTTGACTTACCTTGACAGTACTGCATAAATTACAGACAACACAGCTCAAGCTGTGTAATTCAGATGAACAGATCTTTTAAAAAATGAGTTCCTCTTAAGGATTTCAACTTTTTGAAATCCTCTTATATCCATGCCTTTTGAGAACATTGTTGCAATTGTAAGATAGGAATATATTTAGAGAGCAGACATGTGATACCTGGGCACAGGGCTATGTTGCAAAGTTTAGTCTGGGTCTCAGGTCCATCACAGGCCCTGCCTCCGTGCTGGGGAGGAGCACACATCCTAGTCCTAGTGCGGTGACCCCGGCCACATGTGAATGAGCACAGGCTCCACGGTGACCATTCCTCCCATACACCGTGTACTGCGGGCACAGAAAGGGCGTCAGGCCTAATCAATGTCTCCTTCTTTGTTACAGCATAAACAAACCACTCAAACGTCACTGAGCCAGAAAGGAAATAAAATCAATCACAGTATTTGGCAACATGTTAGTGATACACGCAACACACAGTGCAGAGATTTGCAAAGTCTCCGCCAGAGACATCCAGCTTCTCTAATCTTTTGGGTATTTATTATTTGCAAAACCACAACAAATACTTCTTCACAACCAATTTCACCAAACACCTGAAAATATTGATTAGAAAAAGGAAGTAAATCTCACATAGATGGTTCTCCACAGAGAACGAACTTAGCCCATTTGCTTCAGCTTGAGGCTTCTTGGCTGGAAGGGAGTGTAATAGCAACCAACCTGTGGTGTAATGTGACCTGACAATGTTTGTAGGAATCTGTCCATACACCAAAATATAGATCAAGGGGTTATCACACGAGTCACAACCTGTAACTTGTTTCTAGGCCTCTAAATAGCTAGTGATTTTTTAGACGTTTTCAGGTGATGGCCTTTTAGATGAAATGTTACGAAAATTTGAACTAAAAAAAAAAGGAAGCACATTTTATTACGCAGTAGCAACGGGTCATCAAAATGATTTGGAAATTTGGAATTTTCTGCTTTTTTAGACTCTCAGGACAGATTGCTTATTCTCATCTAGTAGGTCAAAAGTAACAGCTTCAAAATAAAAAAAAAGACAAACCTATTTCTTTTTTTATATTTGGATAAAAATACATAGTTTATTCATAAAAAAAAATATGTGACATACTTTAATTCCCAGGGTATTTCTTAACAGTCCAACTCATTGTGTTATTAAAATACGTTGCTTAAAATAATAATAAACTACATTTTGAAAACATAATAAATAGTATGCATACATATGCATTATATTTTATCTTTTTTCTGAGGTTCTTTTTTAATAATAATTCAATTTGTACAAAAGCAAACATCGGTGTGAACAATAGCCACTTAAAGATGACATCATTATGGCGTTTAGGTTTGCCTCTAAGCTCAGCCACATTGAACTGACAGATGGTGAATTTTTACTGAGCTGCAGAGAATATTTGTCATTGGCTAAAAGTTTTATTTTGGAGAGTAAAATACGGAAATCTGAAAGGCATGCAGAAGAAGCAACTCTCCCATTTCACCTCGTGCTCGTTGTAATGAAACTGTCTTCTTCCAAATGTGAGATTAACCTCTTGTTAACTATTTGAAGTTACAGTTGGGTTTTTATTTGAACCAATACATGCATTCAGTGATACAATTGAGAAACACACAGAAAAATTGCTTTTACAGATGCATGATGTTAATAAAAACAGGTTTTAGCTAATTAAAAAAAAAAATAATGATCTCTGTTGACCTACAAAATATTGTAGTAAGAGTGGTAGGAATTGATCTACCCAGCTGTGCAAACAACATTTTCCTAAAGAAAAAAAGAAAAAAAGCAACCTGAGGGTATAATTTATGGAAAATTGATGTAAATCCAGGATCTCTGTTGGCCTTTTTTCCTCTCTTCACTGCAAATAGGGCTTAAGAACTTAAAATCTGACGTCTTTGTCCACAGGGAGTGGATAATTCTTCCTCTGAAGGGTCACTATCCATGAAGCACAAATCTTGGGATCAGGTTCATAGTCGGAAGGTAAGCCATCATCTGTCCCTGCCTCTAGGTGCTGCTTTGATGCTCTCAGCTAAGAGTCCCCTGGTGGTTGAAGCATTTACTTTGAAAATTTAGGGTTCAAAGCGGCCAGTCAACACAGCTAGCTGATGAAACAGGATTGAGTCTTTTTGTCTTTTTTTTTTCTGAACTACAGCCATTATTACATCCAAGAGCAATCACAATACGCTATAATAAGTAATTTATTTTTAGACCAGATTAAGATCAGAGGCAAAATATTTGCAAAAAAATAATTTTATTTAGCTATATTGAACTAGACTATCTTGAATTAAACTGTACTTCAAAACCTCTCATTGAGATTCAACCTTTTTATCTTGGACTAGCTGCAGCCAGAATGCAAAGGTTTAACATTTTTCTTCAAGGATCTGTCAATTTTCATGGGTATTTTTTTTTTCCTCCAATAACTGCTGCAGTGCATGCTTTAGATTTCTTGATGCACATGATCGAGCTCAGATTAGGAACATTTGCAAATAAAGAGAAAGGTTTTTGATTCGTATGGTTGCTTAAACATTAAATGTGATGCTGGTGGCTAAATTAAAACTTGGAATATCAACCAAACCTAATGTTTAATTGTATGTTGAAGAGACATTTAGTCACAAGTAACACGTATAATAATAGCATTTCCAATTAAAAAAAAGCCTGTTATTTGTCAGAAACAATATTTTACAGATGGAAAGTATAAAGTAAGTCCAAGTTTTAGGCCACAATCAGGAGACAAGTCTAAACTGAACCTCATCATAACTTCAAGGTATAACCTTGTTTTAAAAATTCCTAGGCTCAAAGCCATCAAAACAGTTCACCATCATCATTACTGTCGTTAAAATTTTGTTCACAGTACTATGTTTTTTGTTTTTGTTTTTTCTGGTTATATATAACGTAGCATAGAGTAACTCTGGAGACTGATTTGGTGATCTGAGACTCTTCAGAATGACGAGTTCACCACAGCTTGAAAATAATGCCTCCATCAAACATCAGGCACTAGAAGGAATTTCCTGGGAAGATTGTGCTAAAACCAACTTGCTATTATTGACCTCCCATTCTGAGCTATTAGAGTGACCAACACGATCTTCTTTTGTTCACCCATCTTTAATATTAGAAGGATTTTATATCAGAAGCATCACTGCTTGTAATTTCTATACATTTATTCTCAAATATCTATTACTCTATTCTAACTAAGGCAATCACTGGCACAGTCTGGCATCCGTGTGAACAACGTTTGATGATAATGAGTTTACGCAGCATGACATCTTCAAGTCCTTAAAGATTTTGTTTTTAATATCACAATGTGTGTTTGACTTGGCACTTCCTCTATGCAAAAAAAAAAAAAAAAAACTTTTCTAATTTATTTTAGCTTAGTTTAGTTTAGTTTGGCACCAAAGGACCACAACCCACCCCCCTTTTTTTTTTTATTTTTTTTTTTTTAGATAACATTGTTAAAAAAAATAATGTTAGCATATCTGTTGGTACAATAAACAGACTACTCAGTTTACTAGCTCCATAATATCTACTTTTTGGTCCACTGATATGATATTATAAAGAGTGCAGTGTCAGAAAAAAATGTAAGATTCTGTTCCATAAACAAAATTATTTTGGAAACACCGGTAAATGAAAATGCTCTTTATTGTTTCAACATTTGAGGTTACCCTTCCCTTTAAACATATTTAAGCTTTAGTCGACATCCACTTTTAATTTACTCTAGATAGTACATTTCAACCTTAATCTTTAAACGATCAAAAGCTAGTTCTCACTTAACCAATGAGCTTACTTCCATTTTTTGACTGTTGGGGAAACAGTTCTATGTTGTCTTATTATTATTTTGTGTCAAGAGGAAGCAAGACTTAAATAAAATTGCTATACTTATAATTTACATAGCAATAGTTATTATTATATTTAATAATAATTTATGTAGTTTTTGCAAAAAATATTTGCACAAGTTGCAAATATTGTTTTTATACAATATGATACATTTAAAAACATAAACATTTTTATATGTTTTTCTTCACTTGTTGTTTTTAACGCCATGTCTCTATGAAACCAGATTGTTTCTGCTCAATTACCAAACCATTAGTACAGGACTGTGCTTAATAAAAGACGTCATAATAAATCAAATCTGATAGCAATTTGTATGACTTTAGTAACAAAAAAAAAAAAAAAAAAGACGTCATAATAAATCAAATCTGATAGCAATTTGTATGACTTTAGTAACAAAAAAAAAAAAAAGCTGTAAATTGGTGATGTCATTTAAGCAGAATCAAGCAACATTGCCACATTTGTCAACATGGCTAAATATGTGCTCCAATAAAACATCTTAACATTACTGTTTGTACTGTTTGCTTATATTGCACATATCCTTTAGGGATGCAATTTTTTTCCCCCAGAACTCCTGAGCTGTTTTCCTTCTGCAACATAAAGTGAATGTAATTCAAAGGCAGAAAGGTGAACACTGTCGGTTCAGTTATAAAGAGGACTACAGAATCAAAGGAGATATTTCATGACGCAGAAATCTGTTTTGGCAGATGCTTTGTTTTGAGAACAGTCTCACAACTTTTGTGGAAGCCTTGGTTTCCTAACAGCATGTTTGATTTCACCCTGCAGTGCTCACCAGTGGTGTTGCTGTTTTCACTGATTGTGACAACAGGCCTTGGGTTTGTTTTAGACCAAGAACTGTTACTTGGAAATATTTATGCAGCATTGGAGTATATTTCAATCTCGGCATAATACAGGGAGTATTAATCTTTAAATCATCAATTAGTTACAGGTACAATTAATCTGTCATTCCTACAAGACTTTAATTATACAAATGTTTTGTTCGGACTGACCTACTACAGTGGTGTAGAAAGGTTTACTACAACTCTACTAAATAATAACTGATTTTAGAAGACAGCTTCCAAAAATTAGGTTCTGATTTTATAATAGGTGAAAAAAAAATCTCTTTGTTCATCACAACAGGAAACAAAATTATTCAACAGTTAAAATGGCAGAAATGATATATTAGCAAACATAATAATAATAATAATAATAATAATAATAATAATAATAATAATAATAATAATAAAAGCTATGACACACTAAGCTTTTGTTCAGTAAGTGTCTTGTAGCAAAAGGTTTTAGAATTGTTTTTTTCTCTTTTTATGTGTTAATGCCAAATTGCTAAGCACGGTGCGACAATCTTACATTATTTCAGTTTTGCACAAGTTTGGGCTCCGTTTCTCAGAGCTCACATTCAACAAAAGGTCATTACCTGCTTGAAAGCCACCGAGTTCTTACTTACACATGTCCCATCTGGTAAAAGAAGTATGCTTCATCTAAAATCTTAGACGCTATCAGAAGATGCAGCTTGCAGTGTTTTCTAATCATTTCAATTACTCTGGTGTTTGCGATGTAGTCTCAGAAGCACCGGATTTATCAGCTTCGTCAAACCAAACACGAGTGCAGAATTTAATTGCTAAGTCTACTTATTTATCTGTGTAAATAATTCCAAAAATGGATAATGGTGACAGGGGGGTTCGCATTCCTTTTAGATGAATACTAACAAGCATTAGCATGCTGCAATCACCAGTCAGAAAAGCTTCTGATTCTGATACTTGACTACCAGTGACTCATTTGCCATGCCATTATAAGTTTATGATGAAATACCTTCCAGCTTGTTTGGAGAAACTCTGCCAAGCTATTTTAAAATGCACAGTTGACCTTCAAGGAAATGACGCTGACGACATCAGTATCTACAACTCCCCGAGCTCCATGCAGGTCCACATGTCATGAAACCATTTTTTTCTTTTTTTTTTTCTTTTTTTATGCTGATGTATTGCTTTACAGTTATATGGAATGGGAAAACTCAAAAAGTGATGATGGAAGAAAAAACAAAACAAAACAAAAAAACAATTACAAAAATATTTGGAAAAAGGAAAGATTAGATTAATTATAATAGCTCTAAATAATAACAGCACATTCTTAAATATAGACACATTCAAAGTTTTGTTAGAACAGAACAACAAAATTCCTCCCATGTCAACAACAAAGAAGCAAAACATTAATAATCAAGAATCTGCGGCTAACACTACCTGGACAAGGGGCAGTGTTATTGCAAACCCTTGATTCTCTTAAAGGGCCGCTGCAGTGTGTTCCGTATGGTGAGACACATGTTCTTGTTCGCACGTGCGACCCTTGACCACATGTTACAGAGCATGAGCTCCACTGGGACCACTCCTCTGCACCTGATTCACCTGTGTGGGAGAAGGGTGACACTAGTTAAATGCAGCAATACGGTCCTGCGGCACGGCTTACGGAGCGTGGGTGGGGCAAGTTGGGCTAGGTTGAGTAAAGTTGGAAGGGGCCAACATGAGTCACGTTAGGGTTAGAAAGGGGACTCTAAAGATTTACAGAATCGCTATTATACAGTCTGTGCCACCTTTATGTGATCTTTGATGAATACTTGAGCCTAATTCGTCTGACTTCATGTTTAATTTGAATGCAGCACATAAGTGTTTTTGCAACTGCAATTACAGAGAGTAGTTGCATTAATTATGTTTGCAGTGTTCCAGAGCTGTGTAAATTAATCAGTCTTCTACAAGAAAGTAAAAAAAAAAAAAAAAGTGTATTTATGCAAAGATCACAGAGAAGGTATTACAGTACACATCACGGTTACATCTAACTTTTTACTTCATTTTCTAAAGAAATGCATGCATTTTGGTAAAACTGAAAGCAAAACAAAAAAATTTACAAGAGTGTGGTGACATGCAAGAAAGACAACATCTGCAAAAAAATAAAAAATAGAAAATGGAATTTAATGGTGTTAGTTCAGGAAAAAGGATTCTAGAGGAGGATTCCCTTGCACTGCGGTGAACCATCTACGTTTGATAACATTGATGAAAGGCTATTGGTTTTGAAATTTGTTTTTATATGATAACCTTGTTATCAAGGAAAATTATAACTTTAGCAGTATTTTTTTTTTTTTTTTTTTTTTTTAGCAGACATCAACCATCTTCAAGTTTGGGTTAGACCTTTTCTCAAATTAAGTTCAAATTGTGGTGCCAAAAAGTTTCTTTGAACCACAAAGAAGGGAGCATTCTGTTTCCACGGATCACGTTTTTAAGGCTGCATGATTCCACAGTTATGTAAATCTGTATGCAGACTTCGGACAAAGTTACCACATATATTTATTGATGGGTATGTAAGTAATATAGGAACCCCTATGGGGCCCTTTGTGATTAAAAAAGGCCTTGGATGAAGCCATGTAAATATAATGAAGCATTGAGATGAATTCCAATTTCCTGATAGTCGAAATGCAAAAGGAATCATTTAGTGAGAGTTGTGGAGACAAATTCATCAGAGTTGTCACCAAATAATTGATGTCTGATTATGTCAAACCCCCAGGTGAAGTATTAATTTTCTTTGAGGCTTAATGTTTGAGAGAAACAATTTAACACAGAGATGAACATTTTCGTTTAGTTGCAGCTCTGAATACATTTATGTCATTGTGAGTCATCAGACTGGATCGGAATTACAAAAAGAAAAAAAAAAAAAAACACGGTATGCTTTTAACTTGTTTCACGGGACACAGATTCAGCCAAATAGGATCTTAATCCTGCCTTTAATTTTTGGAGATCATAAAAAATAGACTGAAAGGTGGATCAATTTGTTCAATGAGGCAGTATAGGGAGAGTAAATCGGGTGAGAATGAGAAACAGAAAAGCCCAGCAATGTGACTCAACAGGGGAACAGACACACCTGCGGCGGATGGAGAGGAGGAATGTTAATGAGTGTGTATTAGTACAGGCATGTATGTGTTGGATGTGTAGTGTTTTATAAATCAAAACGGCAATGAAAGGAAAGACGGTTGTCAAACAATGGCAGAAATATAAATGGATCAACCCATGACAAAAATAAAAACATTTCCCAAAATCAAAATAAGGAAAATAAAAATCTCAATAACAGTTAGATATAAACCCACCCATGTGAGGAAAAAAAAAAAAAAAGAAAAAAAAAAGATTTTTCTAATTAAAACACAAAAGAACTTAAAACTAAAAACTCAATATTGTTGGTTTAATTTCTGTCAGCCTTATTTTCTTTTTTAATTAAAGTTAGAAAAGTATAGGGTGACATGTCATAAGATGCATTAAATGAATTTAGATCCCTTCTGGCTTTAACAATGAATTTGATGCTGCCCTTGATAAAGCCACAAAGCTTCAATGATTCTCTAAGGGCAGCATCTATCAGTTCACTTTTAGAAAGTGTTTCGTTTTTGCTCAAGGGTCCTTTTTTTTTTTTTTTTTCAAATGACATTTAATTTATTGTGTCTAGGAGGAAAATGATTAACCACATCAGTTCCTTACTTTTGAACTGCTGTTTAATTAATGTTCTTCAAAAAGTCTGTGTGAATAAGCCACTTGTCACCTCACTATATGACAATAAAAGAAACATTCACAAACAAAAAAATTAGGCTCTAAATTCAAAGTAAATATTCATGAATAGATGGGAAATTTATTGTCCTTAATTTTATATGTGGCGTTTGAGAATGGGAAGGGAAAAATAAAAATGCAAAACATTTCCACTTGAAAAGTGCAGTACAAGAGAGAGCATGCATGATGAAATTAAGTTTAGTTAACAAAATAAAGTAAAGAAACATAGCTATTGCATTACCAGTTTGTGCCATAAATTTAGCAGATTCAGCTTGCTCCTTCAGGGCCTTTGTGTCATGAACTGATCGTGGCCGCTGACTTTTTACTGTATGCTCTCCGATCATTCCATATTCTATGGGACAAAATAGAGGTTCATATGAAAGCTAGGCTTAAACATGATCTTCTTAAAGAACAAAAGCTTATTACATTCTGTTTTCAGGATATTTGAAGCAAACTGCAATACATGGCTAGAAACAAAGACCACACAAGTTTTTTTTGTTGTTTTTTTTTCTCTTTCTTTTAAAAAATCTCATTTTGTTCTCTCTATGGCATAGAACAATGCAACAAATTTTTAAGGGTGAGTTGGAAGTATTAATTGAACTTGAAAGCACAGCGAAGACATATAGAAAACATGCAAGTAATTTCACTCTGGTTTAGACGAGTCTGGCAAATTATTCAACCAGCTACAAGCCCACCCTTTCTCCCTCCCACCTGCGCACCCATAAAAGAAAACAAAGATAAATGAAAGTAAAAATGTGTAAGCCATCAGAAAGCCACATAGGAAGGGGGTCATGGACATAGCATGCTATTGATCCACGGTTTCCTCGGTAAACTCACATTTTCATTCAATTCTTTTTGGTTGACCAAAGCCCAAAATATAACCGTATACAAATGTATTCTGAGCTGTATACATTACAGTGCATGTCCTCTTTGTTTCCCACAGAGGAACAAAGACACAATGAGAACAGTGCAACGACACTGAGAAAAGTGATGCTAGTAATAGTGTGTTTGGAATTTGCATCAGCTGTTTGAAGTAAATCCGAGACAGCGATCGATACTTAAATAGCTTATGCAAATTATTTGATACTTCAAGTTTTGATTTAAAACTAGCATTACTTCTGGCAGTGTGGGCCGAATGGGATGATTTTGTCGTTTGCTGTTTGGCAATACACGTGATGCATTAACAACAGATTCACACATAACTTATGTTAGTACATCAGACAGTACAATGCATCAGCCAGTGATATGGATGTTTAAAGTCTTGACTCTATGTTTAAAGGGCTGGTGCAGATTTTTTGAAGTGAGGTTCTGCCAATGAATATAAGTGATGTATATCTTACCTGCAGCAGTTAGTTCTCTTGGCCCAATACGGTACCAAGACCAAACCAGACTTAAAGTGGTTTATGTGCAAGTCAGTTTATTATTGATTTACAAAGGAGATGATATTTATTTACACAGCGAATGGAGGCAGAAGCGGAGCAAGGCCAATTATCTGTCAGCGTGAAACCCACATTAAGAATGAAACCGAAAGTTTTTGTCCAGAGAAGCTGATTGATAGAGTTGCACGAAGGGTAAAAATGCATAAAATTAGAGTACATTTAAATCACTATTGTCTGTTTGCTTTTTACAACATTTTAACATAAAATTTTTTACTTTACTCTGAATTAAAGTGTTTAATTGATAACTTTGCTCTGTTCTCAGTACACACAGGAAAAACCTTTGATGAGAACTGCCTCTAAAATCCTCTTCTGCAAAAATTCATTAGCTTAGTCATAAATAATCTCTTGCTCCAAAATGTATTGACGGTTTTAAAATAACTAAATTTGAGCTTACGTGAACTGCTTTTTTTAACTGGAGTTAATACGATAGAATTTTGTCTTGGTCTTGGACCCTTCTTGGACTGGCTATAATTTATAGCCATTTTGGATTCATGCTAAATAATGATGCCCAGAGAGTTGTCCACTGCAGGCAAGATATGAACTGGCTTCATAGTTTTCATCAGAAACTCTCTTCAAAATGTTAAACTGCCTCAGATCCCTGCATTCCCCAACTTTCAGACGGCTAACATCCTTTGACTTCTATGTTCACAAGGTATAAAGTGGGAAATCAATCATCTCAAATGATCTATTCATTACTTTTTCAAAATGTTTTAATAAACTATGTTGTAACAACCAGAAGAGCCAGCAGCCCGACAAAACAAATGGTATTAATCTGATTGTGTTAAACAATGGGTCCATAATTGGAATAAAGGGAAAAAA
>NW_006799954.1:1453740-1505044 GCF_000485575.1 Poecilia formosa | reverse complement strand
TAATAATAATAAAAAAAAAAAAAAACATCAGCCTTACTAACCTTTCTAATCTAATCATAATTACAAACAATAGAGAATATTGCTGAGTAGGGAATCTGTTGATAAATTAAATAGTTTTTTTCCCCACTTTTCTACACATCTTCATCATCAACCAATGATTTCATTGCATTTTAATCAGATTTTACATGGAAGACCAACATAGCCTAGTTCATAACTGTAGAGGGGAAAAAAAGGAGAATAACACAATATTTCATAAATAAAAATCAAATACCATAATAATAATTTGTATTCAACCTCCTTTACTACAACACCTCAAAATAAAATCCACTGCAACCAGTTTCCTCTAGAAATCAGCAAATAAGACTGAGATCACCTGCGTCTATCTGATCTCAGTATAAATATAGTTGTTCTGTTACAGCTGCAGTAACTTTCATTAAAATGATTTTTTTTACACATTTGATTGAGCTGTCATTATGTGCTGACAGTAGAATATGAGATAGATAATAAGTGAAAAAAAAAAAGACGCTCCCCTGCCTCCTCCCTGTGGTCCTTCTGCCATCTGCAGTAGTACACTGCTCCCGGTGAGAAGCAACCAATCAGTACCAGAAGGAAGGTGTTACCACTGCTAAGCTCATGTACACACTGCTCACACACTTCCCTTGTTTAGCGCGTAGCGTTGTTTAAGCTCAATGTTGCCGGTGTGCTGGAGCAGTAGCAATGGCTGAGAAGTAGAAAAACTAGCCTGGTGAAAACCAGCCCCTTGTCCTAAGCTTCATACGGAGGGTCTGAACTCTCTGCTATTAAGAAACAATTGCTGGACTCTGTGGAAGTTTTCAATTTTACCCAGTAGCTAATGTTTGCCCATAATATGGGGAGTTCCACCTTACAAAGCTTACCAGAAATTGCCTGCACTGTAAACAACCATCCTCCACTGCAAAGAGAGAAGTGCCAACCCTAACGAGGCAACTGTCAATGTTAATTCAGTATTTGGAAAGTTAAATCATGTTGTAAGGCCCTGATTTGCTCAAATTTCCAGGCTAAGTCCATGGTTTTCTCAAAACTTCCGGCCTCAGAGATTTATTTGCCTGAGAATATTATTGTGCAAAACGTATCACAAAGAGCAAGAAAAACACAAGACAATTCGGGGATAAAGTTGTGGAAAGCATTTAAAGCAGGGCTGTTTTAGAAAACACTATGCAAAACTTAAAAAGTCAAGAAGCAAGAAAAAAAGTGTTGAGCGTTAAGGAAGAAGACATTCTGGTCAAATAACAATAAAACTGAACTTTCCGGCAAAGCAAAAAAATAAAAAAAAATAAAAATAGTACTGCTCATAACCATGAACTCACAACCACAATAGAGCAACATGGTGGAGGTGTTACTATGACATATTTTAAGATTTGGGGGGAAATTATTTTCAACATGTAGATGTTCTTTACCTCTGGCAATTATGTGCTAGTTTGATTTGGTCTTTCACATAAAATAATTTTAAAAATCCATAAAACAAAAAGGGAAATGTTGAAGGGGTTACTTTTGCAAGGCACAATAGGAACATTTTACTATATTTACCAAGTAACAGTTTTTCAGGAAGTGGCTGTTGCACTTTGAAATGGTTGCTAATATTACTTTCTTCAGAATAGTTTTAATTTTTTTTTTTTTTTTTGCATGAGTATCTATTTCTGCAGGTCATTTATCAACTCTGTTACTAACATGACATTATGCTTATGGTCAATCAATCCCGTGTGATTTAATTAATCTCCTAACAGTCCATGATGAGCAACACAAGGAAAGCAACATGCAAATTGTCATCCATTGTGAACTTTGTAAGATATTTAGATCCCAAACAGTAATTACCCGCCACACTCTCTATGATTCAAAGGGTCTGACATTTGAGTAATTATGTCTACAGCAGATTGGACAGGAGAATAACAGAAAAACTCTTACACTAACTGCAATCTGTTAATGCAGTGCATGACGCGTCTCACTCTATGAGACTGAAAATACTTTTTTTCCGTAAAACCAAAATGGTTTTTGAAAGCCTACAGTCGAAGGAAAAGAAACAAGGTGTCAAAAGACAAAAGAAAAAAAGTACTGAGGAGTATGGTTTAATTGAACTGCTTAGATTGTAGTTAGGCCTGTGGCCATGTGACGGTAAACATGAGAGATGAACGAGAATTTTAATAACCGGAGGGGTGAGCTGTTGTCATTTGTCAAAGCAACAAAAGACAATGATTCCTCTGAGCATTACAAGGCAGAAAGCGCAGGTGATGCATACACTGTGTCATTACTAAGGAACATTTTTACTGTTCTTGGCCAGTATTCAAAACTTATGAGCGATGCACTTGTAAAGAAATTAACTTTAAGATTTATGAGGTGTCTGTCATTTAGTCAAAACTAAACAGAATACTTATTATCGATATCCATCAGCCTTAACACTTCAGCAACAAAGGAGAGACAATAACATTCAGACAAATCCATCACATGGATCTTTCTTTCCTTTTGTGCAGCGAGAAAAAAATGATGTATTTACTTTGTTTTGCTTGCACTTTACCTCATAGCCATGAATCATTATATCAAAGACAGAAGTCTCAGAGCTACAATGGTGTCCCTGAAAACGTGTGTCATTAAGCAAATTGGGGGAAAGAGAGATTGCTCTTCAATGCTCATTTACCAAGGATTTTTGGCATACATTTTCTTAAAATAGTAGGACTATTTGCATATGCAGCAACTATCTTTCCTTCCATTGAAAGCTCATGAACATAAAATTAAGGTCATTGCAAATTATGGCAAAATTCATCTTTATTTGTTGGTTTATGCATAATCAAGGAACATTCTGCATTAAAAGAAAAAAAATATAGGTTCTTAGATTTTGCATAAAATGTGTGCATCAGTTTATCAAATATGGCGTTGGTGACGTATAGTACTTTGGGAAAAATATGATCTAGACATCACTTGCAAACATTTTAAACAGCAGAAAATTGTTCAAGGAGTTCGTTACTTGTAGGTTGTTGGTAAAGTCTTTCAGAAACTAGGACTTAAACTCACAACACTCATCAAACTGCAACCACTGGCATCACTTATTTTCCTCATATAATGAGCAATTTTTACATGAAATTAAAGATATCAGGGGCAGCTGGAGAGCATAGTCCTTCACCTAGGTCAATATCCTAAACCTCAACATGACTATTTTAAATTAAAGAGATATGATTTAACACTAATTTGGCCTCAAGAGCATCTCTCTGCATTTATAAAAGAAGTAATAATTGTCTTTATGCTAAACAAATTGCAACAGCAATATCAAAGCACCATCAGTGATGTGAACATCTTCTTAAATAGCATCAACGATGGTTTTTCTTAGTTTTCATGGTCTAATTGAAGACCTATCATTGTTGCTCTTCTGACATACTCAGCAAAAAAGAGTTTTGCTCAAGGTTTTGATAAATGTGGCAGGAACAAAGATAAAGTTACTGTGTTTTAGCTCACAGCTACAGCAGCAACCATAATGTCAGAGTCACCTGAATGAGTGAAGTGGAATGTAATACTGATGAAATGGGATGTAGTATTTAATTGGACTTTTAAATCAAATAAAACTTTGAGCATACATATAACATGTTGCAATATATGGGATTGACTTCTTTGTCAGACTGTGCATGGTATTGGCAAAAGACTGTGACTCAGTATTAGTGCAAGAGACACACATAACATAAATTTTAAAAAAAAAAAAACCTAGATCAATACGGATAGTTTAAAGATCATTATTGTTTTTGGTAACAGCTTATTTTTTTATCTCTGTGGCTGTTAGCAATCTACATCCTGTTATGTTTATACATTAGCAATTTGAAGGAAAACTTGAATGTTTTCCTTCAGCTTATTCCAATTATTTGCCAAACATACACAGATGGTGTAACTGAAAACAGCTAAAATGTTATCCAAATAGATATATATTCAAAAAAGTGAAACAAACTTAACAGGGTAGTATGACCTTTGAGTTAGTTTGCTTTAGATGCAGCCAGCAAGTCCAAAGGAGAGAAAACTAACTTTTTTTTCCCCCTATCAGCTTCAGCTGGTCTTCAGTAGTGCACGTTAGCAAAGCTCAGAATCACATGCTGAAACAGAAACAGCATGGCAGTTGTGGCGCATTGGAAACAATATTAAAAAAGAAAAAATCTTTGGCTAAAACATAAAAAAGAATGTCTGTTCAGATTACTGGCTACCAATGCCCAGCAACAACCCAGTTACTGCTGGGCTGCAAACACAGCAGATGATCTTGTTATAACAGAATGATAACAGGGCTCAGAATTTGAGGCAGTAGTGTTACATTTGCTGTAGGCTCACACGAGCCATCATCGTATTGTCAGAAGTTTTTATACATGAATGTTACTGGACAGGATGATTTTTCATCTGAAAAATATCTAGTTGACTATAATTCCCTTTTAGATTCATTCCTTTCCCAACACAGCTCACTGGAGCTTTTGGCTAATTAAGAAATATACATAAAGCAATAGCTGGGCTTGATATAGCTAATGTCTTGCTAATAAAAACACTCACTATGTTCAAACAGAGTGAACATTTCTAGGGTCTGTGGCTGTGGCCCTCATTGAAGCTTTGATCCGCTACGTGTCGCGAATTTTAAGCTGAGGCTGACAGCGGCCACGCCAGGTGCAGAGAATCCAGACGTAGACATTTTATATCCAGGTTCTACTTCACCTTGTGGACACGTTCCATGTGTAATTTCATTGAAAGGCAGTAAAAGCCAGCCCCATGTCCAATGACTGATGTGTCTAACCTTGCATGAAATGAGCCTTTACTCAGAAGCCACGACGAGTAGCTTTTATCTGGGGCGCTTCGCTTACTGCCTTCCCATGCATTCCTGACTGACTGACTGACTGGCACAAATGCAGGTTTTAATGAGAAGCACTTCATTGCTACTGCACTTTGAAAAGGTAAAGTCCCTGGAAATAGAGAGAATGCTGCACACAGACGGCAAAGGAGAAAACCTCCTTAACCTGTGATTGTCTGTGATCCATTACTCAACTCTCGCTAAGCCACTGGGACCGACAAAAGTGTTTTTGTTTGAAGTCACATGTTGGTGTTGGGTGCTGAAAGTATATTTAAGGACACATTTATTCTGTTAAAAGCATAGAGGGGTATTTTTATCTATTTTTTTTTTTTTACACCAAACAATGATGAACAAAACACCCGTAGGAATAATATTAAGCTAGTCATCTGTCAGTCTAAAATTCTGAACAAAGATACAACGGCTTTTACAATTTTTTAGTTTAAGCACAAAAATAAAGTAAAATATTCTCCCCTTTACACATTTCTTCAGATTTTGCTTTTGTGTCAAACTTAAATGCTTCAGATTATATCTTTTAATATAAAAATATTAAGTAAACATAAGAAGCATTTTGGAACTGGTGATTTCAGTTGCTAAAATAATTGCTATCGAAAACAGTTGAGTCCTCTTGTTGACTCATGCATTAACCACAGTTTTTGATTACAAGCAAAATCTGTAGTGCAGATAGATCCACTGAAGAAATCACTTAAATGGAACACGTCTGACAATGTGAAATAGGATAAGAGATTTTAGAATAAAACATATCTTGTTCTGATCTAACGTAATGCAAACAGCTCTCACATCGGTCAGTCTGGAAAGGATTACAAAGTTTCCAAATCTTTTGAACTCCAACAAACTATGGTGAGGGTCATTAAACCCAGGCATAAAAAAAGCAACAAAAAAAAATTGTGGGCAACTTTAACCATAGTGACTGCAAAGTTCAAATTAGCTCTAACACTAATCTACCAAAAGGTGCAAACAACATTAACTGAAAAATAATATCTAAAGCAGTGCACGGCCCACAATAATAAGAAAAAAAGACAGAAACAGGCAAAAATAGCATTGCATCCACTGGAGAGTTCCAAGGAAAAAAAAATGTCTGCTCACTAAAAGAAATGTTTGTCTCACATTTTCCAAACAGCACGTTTGGGAAAATATTCTAAGGACAGGGATGTCCAAAGTAAACTTTTTGGAAACTATGACCCCTGTTGCCTCCGGACAGTCAATCGGCAACATTTTCTCTGGCATCTCAAGTAAAGACTTAAAACTGTAGAGATAGAGTGACGGAGAATTTAATTAGCTTTTTCTGTAACTATTGTTAGACAGTTTGTCTTATAATTTGTGGTTTGAAAATATTTTTAGAAGGCTATCTTGATTAATATTAACAGCTAGACATCAATAAAAAGCGATGAAGTCAGACCTTATTTTGATTTTTTTTTTTTTTTACCTCCAAGTATAAATTTAAATGCAACTACATTTGGCAAGACAGCAAGGATATTCTGACAAGGAGAGAAAAGAAAGAAAATGTACTAAAAACACATTCCAGTGTAAAGCAACTACAAAAGAGAATGCATAAAAAATGCATTACATAAAAAAACACTGAATACACATTTATTCAAAGTGCAGATTGTGATTCTGTGTTTTATTTATTTTATGGTTGTCAGCCGCAGAATAGCACATCAATGTCATTTCGATGCTAAGTAAAAAAAAAAAAAAAGAAAAAACTATTTTTGGATAAAAAAAACAAGAAATATGATAATGAAAGACAAAGTGATTATGATGTGATGAAGACCCATCATATTCTGGCGCATGAGTACACTTTCACTTCCAGGCTCAGCATTAAATGACCATCCAACCATAACAATATGAAGTTCATCTTGGTGTCTTCAACATATATCCTTTTTGCCACTATCCCATCTAGCTTGGACCATATGCTTGAGCCAACATAAAAGAGAGGAAAAAAAAAAAAACTCAATTAGTCTCTCATTAAGAAAATGAGGGGGTTGCTCGGAATCAGATACAAATTACGAATTGTCCTCTGAGACGTACAATTATCCATCATATTCCTTCTGCCATCTGTTTGCTTCCTGTTGACTCTCCTAATGACTGAGATTGAAGCCAAATTAGAATTCTGTGCAACTGCCACTGCACCTCATTGAAAAGTCATGTGAACTTGCTCAAAAATGGAGGATGTGTGCTGGGATAAACACAACAGCATGCAGTCTGTTCTATGCAGAGAGAATATGCTTTGTACAACTAATGCACATTCAAATGAGTGGCTATGGAAGATTGCTATGATAATTTACAGCACAATCTAAAATCACAAGGTTATTGAGCAGTACCTCACACAGCAACCTAGATGGAGCTCTGACGTTATCAAAGCACTGCATCAAGAAGCCCTGTTGCTGGGTGCCGTGAGCAGATATTTTCTTCTCTTTTTCTCCCTCGCATTTCGGCAAGCAATTTGTTTTTCTATCGTTTCAACACAACCAAACACGTATATTGCTGTGAAAAGTCAAACAGCTGAGGTACAGATTCCAGTCTAAGCAGCTGATTTAATCATGCTGCCACAATAAACATACAGGGAACAAAAAATAAAATAAAAGCAGCAACCTCAAAAGTGTGGCTGGGTATCAATTACTTGCTTAAATGTAAATCTTAATTAGTAGTAGAAACAACAGAGAGAGAGAGAGGGAAAAAAAAGAAATGTAAGAAACTGTCAACAGACCCATTATTGAATACTGTGCAAGTCATCTTTTACACTACAAGAGACTTTTAGAAAGTGCATCTGCCCATGCAGGTTGGCTAAGCTTATCGTAGTTCCAGGACTTTAGCTTCTAACTTGCAGAATTACCAGCCTTTTAGAAAGACGACACTGCTGAACCACCCGTGACTAAAAGTAGGGCTGCTGCAGGGCCGCAACTGAAAGGACTTACTGTGCACTGACAGAAACAAAGATGGAAGCGGATTACTAATGAAACCATTTCAGAGAGAAGTCAAGTTATATGAATAGTGCAGAAACAATTCTTTGGACAGCGCTGAAATACTGAGATGTTCCAAAATCTAGGACACTGCTATGAAGCACTTGATGGAATATTCCTTTGTAAAATTTATCCAAGTTGCTTAAAATATGTACTCTGTCAGCAGCATTTGGGGAAAAAGAAAAAATTCCCCTAATTGGCTCTCGAGATATAGATTTCTACAGTTCTGCTATACAGGACACTGAAAAAAAATGATGGCAGGCGCTCTTGGCAACAGTATAGAAAAACAGAATCCGAGCAAATAACCTGGTAGTCACATGTACTGCCAAGTCAACGCCACCATGCCAAGCAATGCATCTGTCAAGTGAGAATCCTGACACATTTTTTTTAACGCCTTTACGACTGCGGCCAATATCCAAAGAGCATACCTGTCCTTTTCGGAGCTATTTTGTCTGGCGGACCAGACAGTGACCTTCCGTTTAATGGAGTCACGCTTTAACATCCATGGAAATCCCCTACTAATAAGTGGAAAATTATACACCTAAGAAATTAAGTGAGCAAAAGCACAATATGGACCCTGTAACCTAGGAGACGAATGTGGTTGAATGACCATATTTTGTGGTAAGATAAATCATTTCCTACAGCCCTTAATGAGACTTTCATAATTTATGCTGTCAGCGTTTCTACAGCACCAATCGCGTCTGATCTTTTCACAGCAGCGAAGCCCACTGCTTCAGACTGCCACCCTGCATCTATCAGCACAGGGAACATTGTGTCATGTGCAAGTTAGTCATGAGGAAGATGCCTGCAACATGCCCTGTCGTGGCTCATTGGCTGAGCTCATGTTAAACCAAATACGCTCTCCAAAATAATTACAAGGACACTGACACGATGCCGCAACATCCACAGACAAGTCAGAGCGTAGCAACGGTCCAGTCGGATTGGACTTTAATGAATTTTGATGCCTAGTCTTGGAGCATGAGAACAATCAGAGTTGTTGCAAGCTTTCGGAGCCATGCAAGGATGCAATGCAGCATAATTTTCTTCTTTTTTTTTGTATGTCTTTATGATCTGCACATTTACAGTTTTTAGGCACCATTAATCCAATTAAATTATTGTCCTTCCTGAACAGTTAATATTTGAGTCCTGCTTGAGCTGCATGAGTTTATCTAATAAGTAAAAGCTGTTTTAGGTCAGTATTGTAAGTGGATATATTTTCTTAGAATTTGATTGTTCCTAATATCCAGCTATGCAGAAAAAAGAGGTCAACTCCAATGACCTCTGAATGATTTTCCTTCCAACAAAAACTGGCACGTCTTTATGATTTTTCTAGTCTTTATATGAATTGTAGAACGCTACTGAAAAGGGGAACCTGAAAGCAGAGGAAAGAAAACTCCTCTGGGATTATGTGCCAGAACAACGAGAGCATTTACTATAGAAACAAGTGATATTGCCACCTGATGACCTCTAGAAACATTACTAACCTTGCAATTTGCAATATGCTTCCTTTGTTATTGTCAGATGTACAATTAGAGTGATTCTAAAACAAATAAAAGGTTCAATGACATTAGTCTTCATGTGAAAATAAAGATTCAAAGATTTAGAAATAAAATACTATTTAAGTTGAGTTTTACCTTACAGGATAGTAAGGATGACAGAAGAAGCTGCATTTATTTTCACATTGAAAGAAAATGATCTGTGGTTGTAAGTCAAACTGTTTGTTGAACAGCTTGCAAAAATATACTATAAACACAAAGCTGAATTTATGGATTATGTCTCAAACTGTCGACTGTTTTATTTAAAGATAAACTCGGAAATCAGCTGTCACCTGGACTTGGTCAATTTTAAACATGATGGTCACCAATGATTGGTCACAGTCAGTGATTTTATGAAAATCCATACATAAGCACTACAAGGTCACAACACTCCTCAGAGTAAAAGTTCTTAGTGAGTAAAAAAGGCTCAAAGTTTGATATGTCCAGAGTCATTGAAGTGTACAAAAATTAAAGGAAGGAAACACAATGTGCAAGACGCTTCTAGAAAAGAAATTGTATTTTTGGAGGTTTTATTCAGGCTGTAACAAAACAGAATTAGAAACTGAACTTATTTAAAAAATTAAATAATTTATGCCTTTAAAGAGTGCAGTTTCATTACCAATCTCGTCTAACACATGCTAGATTAGAAAATGTTGCTATTTTCTTAGAACATTTTGTTTAAGTAATGATCTACATTCTCCGCAGGAAACACAGGCTTCTGTTTACAGCACAGATATTTAGTTGCTAACATAAGTTGGCAAAGAGAGTTTAAAATATCAACTTTGCTATCTTTGTTTTCAAACATTTGTAAAATAAAATTAGATTGTTGATTGTTCTCTTGCTATTTCATCTATGTTCTGCTTTCTCAGATCCACCCAAAAACGACGTGTCGCCCTTCAAATGGGGTTGAAGTGAGTGATGTTGAGAAATAGCACTAAGAATCTAAGTCCACGCTGTAAAACCAGCAGAAACTGAGTAACACGCTTTATCAGCAGGGTAAGAGAAGAACTTAGGAAATTCTGAAAAACCTGTCAGAAAATGATAGATGCCTTCTGAACAAATTTGGCTTAAAGGAAATATAAAGAAAAATCAATCTTGGATCATAACCTGCAACTGTCTCGTCACACAGAAAGTTAAAAAAAAAAAAAGGTATGAGATAATTTGATGACTCTTTCACACACACACACACACACACACACACAAAAACAATGTTCCCAAATCCAACAAAAAGTCCCTGTGGCATTGCCCAGCCTGGATCAAATCGCACTTTAGATGGAGTGTGAAATGACTTATCACTGACAGCTCCTTGTTATAAGCAGCGGCAAAGGCAGCCAAGAGTGACATTAGTATTGGAAATTAATTGTTTCTTAATGTGCATGTCTTCATCGTCCACCACCACGCAGCTATGCACCATTACTGTGGTCAATTAGCCATTCAGCATCCTACCGTTGGCCAATGTATGGAATTGATTACCACACCACAAGCTTTCCCTGCAGCCCAACATGTCTGGAATATTAAGTGTTATGTAAAAAAAATGTGGACTTAATCAGCTTTAACATAAACAGGAGTATTTAATTGCTTTGGATCCACGGGCTACTAACCGCTGTGCATAAAAACACAACTGCAGCACTGTTCCACATCTGCGATGTTACATACAAAACAACTTTTAGATCATATATTAAACATAATTGGCGTGTAAAACAATAACAGTCCCCACTCCTATTATTAAAGCTACCCTCTTCTGTAGAAGCCCGTTTAGCTTTGGAGCCTTTTCTGGCCACGATGACATTAAGGATGACTGAAGTGTATTATCTGTGAACACAATGGTGGCTGTCTGCTCTGCAGAGCACTGAAAATGGCAGCTGGCGACACGCTCGCTGCAAGGAAACGTGAACTTCTAAAGGCCCGCAACACCAGAGCCATCCTGACCTACTGACAGCAAGTCTGCATTATTATCGATACATCTTACTGATACGTAGTCAATGCATTTAAGTAGCTTGCCTCTTAGTCAGACTGTGGTGATGGTGAGGATGGAGGGGAGTGCTGATTTAAAACGTGTCTTCCTTCAAGTCACTGATGGAACCAGGGGAGGCTATTAATTTGCAGGAAATAATGCATCTGTAATGGCTAAGGCAAGTACATAATGTTCCTCAGTTTATCTAAGTCTCGCCTGCATGAGTTTAATAAAATAACTCACCATGTTAGAATTAATCGCAAGGCTTACAACAACACAAAATTCTGAAAAGCAGAGATGTTGAATAAATGTCTCTTGTATGCAAGCAGTAAAAAAGAAAGAAAGAAAAAAAAAGAATCAATAGTTATTATTTTCAAATGTTGCACCAGAGCATAAAACATTTCTCTTAATGTGGAAGCAATCATATGTGGCTTCTGCTGCACAAACATCAAACAAAGCATGATCTGTTAGTTAGCATGAGTAACAAACCAATTTTTCTTCCACTTCTGTGAAGGCAGCTTTAATGAGCTTCTCAGTGCACAAAATGTAACCACATGCATATGTTTTTTAGCTCTAATCAGCATAAGAAAAAAAAGGGCTGAGCCACAAACTGTAGCATAATTACCATGTCTTAAATAAAGCAAAAGGTTTTGGACATTGTTTTACACACATCAAGTTAACTTTTTCGACTAGAAAAGGTAATAGGTCATTAAATGTGAGTGGCATCTTGAATTGCTAACTTACAACTCATTATGAGATATTAGAGTACTGATAAATGCATCTTTTCTTTTCTTCTCTTGATTCTAATTTATGCTACAATGAATAGTCCCATAAATCAGATGCACTAATTGAATCTCCTCGGACATAATATCATATTAAAGTAGAGGTCATTTATATGGGAAACCAGTTTGACTGCAATTGCATTACAGAAAAAAAAAAAGCCAGTCTCTAGAAAATCAACTATTTCTATGTTATTGACCTTTTTCTGCTACATTATTGTTCATCTTATTATTCACATTTGCTCTTCTATTTTAGGTCATTTCTGTGGGACAGGTTTATCAGCAGCCAGCAGGAGGGAGATGTGTCTGGGCAAGATTCGCCTGTTTCATGAAATTTAGCAAAAACTTTACAGCATCTATATTAAATAAATGTTTACTCAACCACTGCTCTACTTTTTCTGTCTTTAATAAATATATACCAGAAAAACAGACATAAAATATGTGTGTAATCATATTTGTCTAATGTTCACATTAAAACATTGACCTATAATGCTAATATTAAGTGAGTATTAAAAGTTTTAAGAGTTGAAAGCATACACTGTATGCCAATTCAGTGTCAAAGAATTACACTTTTAAAAGGTTAATACCATTTATAATTTAACTTTGACTTTACAACCAAATATGCTGTCAGCCATTTTGTTGGCTGCTTCATTTTTTAGCATAAAATGGGATGTATATGAATATTAATTAGTAACTGTAAAATGTGTTTTTAATTTTTCTAAAAAAGCTTCATTTTATTTCTCACGTTTTTTCTTGAATATTTTATTATGCTAGTCTTTTTTAAGTATGCATTTTAAAGCTGCTTTAGTGGGTAATTTGACATGCCAATAGGAGAAAATCAAATTCCACTTGTTTTTGTCTCTCTCTTTTAATTCACAACAGATGTACTCTCAAGGCACCTTACAGGAAACACGTGGTGTGTTATTCAGTTACATAAAATCAAGTCTGGTTTAAATTCAGTTCAATTCAAATCAACCTCAAAACTCCTAAGTTTAATGATCTGGGGATTAAAACTCAATTTTCCAAATCACAATGCTTGAGTGTCACCATGAATTAATTATTAAATGGTTTAGAATCTGTCTGTTGGAGACATTTCCAGCATTAATCATGCCGACGTGAGTGAATTTAGTTCACAACAGACAGCAGAGGGTCTTCAGAGGCCAACCTGAGATTCAGAGTCATTGTTGTGACATTTCAGTAGCACTTACATCAAATTTATTCAAGTCGAAAACAGGTGTGGCATAGCCATATTCAAAAAAATTACAATATTATAATAAATATTATTTCTCATAATTCTGATAACTGAGCTACACTATGGGAAATACATTATGTGGAGTTGATAGACACAGACTGATGTTTTCAAGCCTTTATTTATGTTAATTATAATGATTGCAGCTCATGAAAACATGACATTTTTTGTTAGAATATTACATAATGCATACATTGAAAACGTTTTTCTGTCAACTGTGCGCCTAATCTAAAGCATGTTTAGTACCTGCTTAATGGTTGTTATTTATAAAAGGTACCTACTTTCAAACCAACATAGGTTCATCCCGACATATTAAGATTTTCTCAACTATCCGAGTCTGCATTGACTCCCCCTCTAGTACGCACCGACCTCCGCAGAGTGAAGTATGCCTGAAAATGTGGGAGCCCAAAGGCTTTCCTTTCACCTTCCATGTTTTGCTAA
Source organism: Poecilia formosa (assembly GCF_000485575.1). Classification (NCBI taxonomy): domain Eukaryota; kingdom Metazoa; phylum Chordata; class Actinopteri; order Cyprinodontiformes; family Poeciliidae; genus Poecilia; species Poecilia formosa. The sequence goes on along the minus strand of NW_006799954.1, from coordinate 1,491,271 downwards.
ATCTTAAAAAAAAAAGAAAATATTTGTCTTCTCACTCTCTTGTGCTGCAGGCCCTCTATGAACAAACATGTAAATAGTGATACCAATGCTCCATTAAGTACATTCCTCTGTGGCATTTACTCATCTTGAAGCAAGTTTATTCATCTCACTCTTTTTTTATGTGTGCAGACAGAACAGGCCATTAGTTGAAATTACTGCCAGTCTGAAATTAATAAAATAATCCCAATAGGTCTCCTACTGTGAAGATTAGATCTACTCTAGAATATTATCATCAAATCAGTCTGTTCTCAGACTAGAGCAGAGACAAAAACAGAACTGGCACATTTGTTGTGCGTCACAGACATAAGATCTCAGTCTATTGTTGTGTGGTTTTCCTGACCAGTCAAATGAATCCACGTACTTCACAAGACTTTATAATTTTGACCCCTTTTGGTAATATTGCAAACCATATCAAAACATCTTAAAAAGGTAGTGGCTGTAGTATATCAGGACTGTGTCACCATTAGAAAATGTCTGTTTTCTGAAGAGGGCTGGAGCGTAGCTGAAAGAACACAAAAACAAATACAAAAATTAAAAAACAAACAAAACAAAACAAAACAAAAAACATTTCACTAATGACAGCTGCAGTCTATCCCAAAATAGAGAAATGCCATGCTATCCGATCGCATTGGCATTTTTATCCAGTTCTTGTCTGAACTAGTCCAAGCGCTCCCACACAGCTCCTGTTCTTCAGTCTTGTTTCCCTGACTATCTCATACTTTGGATCCAAGTAAGAAACAGCCAGCTCTCATCCACAACGCACATGTGTTCTGTCACACAAGATGTTCCCTAATTCAGTCTTCGAGATAACAGATGCATCACGACTACCAGCTGCTATAAACTACTGTTAAAATACAACATTAACAGCTTTGCACACATTTGTTCTTATATAACATACCCAGAATATTTATAATCATGCCAGAAGATTTTGAGATTTTTTTTTTCCCATGTGGTGTAAGATTTAAAAAAAAAACCTTATTGATAAATGCTGATTACATATGATTTACTGTTTGAAATATAAGGTGGTTTTATGCAACAATTTGTCTCAACAAATGTCCAGGTTTCTCTCTGTAGAAACAGCTCCTACAGTGTATTTGCACATTTCCTGCTCCCCAGAGGATGATTATTTTTACCAATTAATAGTAGGTGTTACTTTAAAGACACTTTCATATGCTACAACAATTCTTTAAACATGGGTTTGTTCATTTGCTCATGATAGTAATGGGCAAAATCAAGTCAATTACTACCAAGGTAAGGAGACTGTAGTAAAAAAAAAATACTTTACAGGTACATTTCTTAATATCTTTAAAATACAAAATGGATTAGAAAAGGACCTGAAGTACGGAAGGTTAGAATCTACGAATCCTTTTATTTTCTCAGACACAAGATTGTGCTATGATAGTAAATTCATCTGATGTACAGTTCTAAAATAAATCAGCTGTCATGCCATGTGTCATGTCACATTGAAAAACAACTTTTTTTTTTTCAAAATTTGCGGAACAAGTCCTGTCATATCTTTGAAGTGTACGTGTATAAGTTCTGAATACTGCATGTCTATTGGGACCAGGTATGTTGAACTGACCATAATGTGAAGGCAATAAGAAGCTCAGTTTTTAGTAGTTCTGTTAGCTGAGCATCTTAAAATGAAAATGCAACGCTAAATGATTGCCTCCAAGTCATGAGTGGTCTTTGGAACATCTTTATAGAGTTGCATGTGATTAAGTAATGTTACTGATGGGTCATTATTGTGATGCTGATTTAAAAAGTAGATATGTAAATCATGCAGTCGCATACATGTCCAGTATACATGGTGGATGAGAGCTGTGCCCCTTATGAAGCTTTATCTTTTCGATACTGTATGTTTGAAAATGTTGGGGCAGAATAGTACAGTGGTAAATGTATTACACAAATTTATAATGACAATATTTTAATACGGCAATGTATCCCCCTACATAACTGAAATTAAAAGGTAGAGCTACAGCGGAATGGGGGGTATTAATATTTGTAGATAATATTTATCTAGCATTTCTCCTAATGCAAGCAGGCAAATAAATTGCTAATACTGATGAATCCAGACGGTTTCTCCCCGACTATATTTAAAAGTCAATGAAAAATGCAGTACATTCATTTGAAGTTGGAGCAATCAGTGAATCCTGTCTCTGGGCACCCTGCAGAGATGGGAAACAGGATTCATTATATGACATGTTCAATAATTCATTACAAATGAGGCATCCCTATTTCTTCTTGTTTTAATGTCTCTGCTAAGCATTGCTTTGCAGAGAGAGTGCTGAATGACCTCCTTCATGATCAACTTATGATTAGCAAAGAAAGACTGAGTGAAAGCTCATTTTTACCACAAATCCCGTCTTTAAATTGTAGGCATGTGACACATGAGCAGAAGTAACTTCCAAGGGGAATTTCATCACAAGAGCACAAATCTGTTTGAGATTTTCTCTCATTATTTCCTCTTCCCAATAGCAGACGCAGTTATTCATGGCTCCAGCTTCATTCGTTTCTTTTCCTTCTTTATCCTCCACAGTTTTAGAGATCTGGACTATTAATGGCGTCTAAATCCCTTCTACTCACAGCAAAGTATAAAATATCAATTTGGATGAAATACGTCCATAAACTTCACAGCTAATCATACCCATGTAGTTCAGTGTCACACTCTATCTAGTTTATCAATGCATTTAAAGAATGTGTCTGAAAAAGGGTCAATTTATATTCTATTACAATGTTACACTAAAGAGCTTCTTGGCCGGTTTTACTGCTCACTTCTTGAGCTATTAAACCTTGTTATTTTTAAATGAGTATTGTTATTTTAGCTACTACTACACTAATGTCTACTGTAATTTGTATGCAAAATATTCTGATAAATACTTTCAAGTGGACTCGACAGTGTTTCCTAATTCACTTATTCATGTGTAAATAGAATAAGTGAGAAATTGTGTTTTTTTTTTCTTTGTTTGTTTTGTTTTGTTTTTTTCCCAGAATTAATTTTGGGAAAAACAAAACAAAAAAAAAAGTTAAATTAGCAAATTAATTTTTATGATGGCGTTTTCAAAACAGCATCTTAGTGCATGGTCTATATGAAAAACACAACGAATGAAAAAAGAATTAATTAGTAGAATACATAAGTGAAGAAGTACATAAAAGAGTAATAAAAAGAGAAACAGAGTTTGAACTTTGTACGTTGCATTTCGATTACTTTCACATTTGTTCAAAAATAACTGGCTGTCATTTTTTGCAAAAAGCAATTTTTTATTCTTTTTTTTTTTGCATAAATCATCATTTGGCAGAAGGGGGGGGGGAATCTATAAGCTATAAAGTGAACATGGACATTCAGAATAACAACTTGATATTATTCAACTCTAAATATTACTGTTACAAATTACCACTGTAGACTTAGTTGTGTTGGTGAGGAATTGGGTAAGTAGGCTGTATTTGTTAATGAGAAATAGCAAGTACATTCTCATAATCAAACAGATCTGAGGAAAAGGGTTTCTTTAACAGCATTACTGCGAGTAAAATATCTTGTCCAATTCCTTCTGCTTGTAATCTCACCATAGGCACACCAACTATTTATTCAGCAGCATGTCAAAGGCAGTAAAGGAGGAGGGCGACGAAGACTGCGGCGATGGAGACCGCTTCTAGAGAACAAGAGCACTTTTGTTTACCACCGCAGTGAGTTTCTGTCCTGTGATGTCTGTTGCGTTTAGCTGATGCTCTGAAAATTAACTAGTTTTATTAATGGGGGCAATGAAACTGGCAACACTTGCTTTCACTTTAGTTCCAGCAGAAGCCAGGTAACATTTATGAAGGATCACTAACTTTTTGTATTGATTCTTCAGCACTCACTTTAATGTTGTACTTCCAATTTCTGACTTGTCTGATCTTAAACTGGGTTTGTTCAGAATGAAACAACCCGCCTTTTTCTTAAAGAACATAATTACATTTAAAACGGCTAAGAATAAAATGAGATTCCTGATTCCTTGTTACTAAGCAACTCAGTCAAATCCAACCTGCATACCACTTTGTCCATATTAACGACAGCATAGGGAGAAACTGGAGTGCTGTGTCTATTTCCAAAGCCTTTTTTTTTTGGATGCATCCTTTTAATGGACACAGAAATAGGATTGTGGACGACAGATAATGCTTAAGTAGGGTGTTTGAAATTCCTTTAATGAGAAATTGGCTCGTGTAGAGGCATTATTGAGACTACCAAGAGGATGTGTCTGGAATCTAAAGCAGTTGGCCCATGGTGGCTAGTGTAATAAATTCTCTACAGAGGTTTAACACAAGTGAGAAGGTGATGGGCACAAATATGTAGATTGGGGCAATGTTTGCAAAAAAGTCAGACGAAGGCATTAGGACACAAAAAACTACCACACATTTAATGTTTACTCTTAAAGATAGACTTTAAAAAGTAATTTATTATTTGATGCATATGCAAGAGAACATATTTACAGTTAAGTAGTATGCATTATTGTTTGGTGAAATTATGTTTTGAAGGTGCTAATTTATGCATTATTTAAACATGCTTGAAAAAAATGCACGAAGCATTAGATTATGCAAATTACTATTTTGAGATTTCCATCACCATTAATTAAAATGTATTTGCATGGTGTAACTCTGCTCAGCAATTTGCTGGAATTCAGATTTCGAAAACCGTGCGTTGTTCTGAACTTTAAAGCCGTCCCGGTGTAGCATGAGAGTGTGCATTCACCCTCACACACTCATCCACTCACAACAAATATCTGTCCCTGGCTTAATGCTTCCACCTATACGTCAAGTTCATTCCAGGTCAGTAGGAAGCGAAACACGCAAAAAAAAAGGAAAAAAAAGAAGCACCACCTACATTTTTATAGCCTTTGACAGGCCTTTGCGTGACAGATGACAGAGATTCAGATTGCATTTGAATAATGCAGGGATTCACTGTGCTTTGCGGTAAAACAAAGTGAGGTAATGGTCAAAAGGCATTTGAACACATACAGTCTGTGCTGAGTGGTGCTCTACAAGCTGTCTATGTTACTCGCAAAAACATGGCTAAGCATAGTGTTTTTAGTGGTTTGTTCTAATAATAGAAAAGACTAGCCTGTTATGGAATCAAATTCACCTCACAGTTGCAGTATGAGATTTGTCTGTGAGCAACCCTTTATTCAGTTTTTTTTTTCTACGGTACTGTCTTTTCGTCTGTTGCAAATGTATTAGCTTTTATATGGTAGACCAACAGAAAGAAGTTCATATTTGTGAAATGAAAACAAAATATGGGTACGTGTATTTGTACTCATCCCTCTTTACTCTGAAGCCCCACAATGAAATCCAAACTAATTACCTTGAAAACTGACTTAATTACCAAAACAAAGATCATCTGTATGTTTAACTATAGTGGTTCTGTGAAGGCTTAAAACTATAGAACATTAGTGGAAAAATATCCTCATACTGTGGGAAAGCATTTCTTTAACGTGGACTGGGAAACTTCTCAAATTTCATGAGAAGATAACAAGAAGTAAAAACAGGGTAGCAAACCAATTTGAGGCTCCAAGATACATGAGAAAAGGGAAGGGGAGTATTCTTACAAAAGGTCAACTTGCATTAATTAATCTTACAGATGTAAAAAAACAGCCCAGTCAAAGTCAAGACCTAAGTCTGGGAAAGAGTAAAAAAAAAACCTTAAAATTTCATGTTCACATTATGCTCTCCATCCAATCTGAGTGTTTGAGCTGTTAAGTTAAAAAAGACACCAAATAGTTCAGTCTCTAGATGTGTAAAGTTGTGAGAAACATGGCCCAAAAAACATAAAGCTGCAATTTCAGTAATTTCAGCAAAAGTTCTACAAAGTACGACCTTGGATTGAGGGATGGGGTTGGGGATGAGATACAAAGTTTTTGGATTTTTGTCCTTAAAATACCATGTATAATACTACACACACATCACAACTAGAAAGTTTAGGGGTGTGAATACTTTTTCAGGTCACTGTGGCTTTCACCATACTTCTTTTAAGTTAGCTAATGAAATTGTGGATAGAAGTTTTTCAATTACTGCATTCCAAGACATGCAATTGTCCTTTTAATAAAATTTGCACTCGTACAATTGAAAAATTTAACTACCCTGTGCTTTTTGTTCCCGTCACCTTCATTAAAACCCCTCTATCTCTGAAGAGCTTGGCTGTCAAAAGCTTTGCAGAGTTCCTCAAACCTCCCCCATGCCATTAATCTAAATTAATGCCCTGACAAGTATGTCATAATATTAGGTGTAAAATGTGATAAATGTTCACTCCACCCCATCCATAATTAAATCTCTTTAGCAAAATGGCAAAATTTCAAATTGCAGAGCCGCTGTGGCCTATTCAAGTAACAATAGTGACCTTCTGCTTTTGTTCCAAACAACCAACAAATAATTGAGTTTGCCCTTTAAAAAGACTTGACAGGTGAGTGGGCCAGATGACGATACAGCGGATGCAAACCCCATACAGATTTAAACCTGAAGTCTAAATGCATTTTGTCTTGCTTTTCATAACAGCTTATTTAAAAAAGGATGTTGCTGTTATTATGCTGAATATTATTACCAATAATTTTGACACATACCGTATGATTAAAAAAAATACTACACAGTGTTTTGTTTGCTATTAAGAATTTAATGAGCTATGACTACACTTAATGTACTCAGATCAGGCTCGTGGACCAAAACAAATAGCAGCAAGCATTATCACAGAACGAATCATTGTGTCATTAAATTACCAGCTTAATGGTGCAAATGTTTTGGAGCCCGATCCAGTGAGAGGTTTAGGGTGTGCGTATGAATATTCTTTGACAATCTTGCCTACTTTAAATACATTTGATATAATTTATGAGCAGGATAATTTCTAGTCTACTATTCAGATGGGGCACATTTGCAATTTTTTTTTGCCACAAATTGCAAATGTGTCCCATCAAACTTCAAAACAAAATAAAATAACTCTTGCCAGAGTGATTCATCCCTGAATGTCTTGCCTCAGTTCTTAATTTTCTAAGGAAAAGTGGTGTGAAGCCGCAGGTGGCAGCCTCTAACTAGACTATCACTTCATTTGCTGGCCTTTCCAGTAATGAGATGGAGGGCAGAGTCTATGTCCAGTTGGTAGGAATAGCCCACTGCTGACTCAGTCAGAGAGTAAAAGGTTAACCAAAGACATGATGTGAAACTGGTGAAGATACTTGATATCACCAGAAAGGTTATTAAAACTAACTAAAGCTTAACGAAATAATAAAATCTGAAATTGAGAAAACATTTTTGTTAATTGAAATACATAAAAATGGTAATTGATGGGGGGGGGGAAACTAATTGACTTTTATAAAACTATCTAGAATGTACTAAAATTATAGATATAACATCCTTCATTTTCATGTTTATGAATCCATTTATTAGCCTTTCGAACTAATGTGATTTTTTTTATTTTTTTTGTCCCCAGTAAGCAATTTCTGTCAGCTGTCTGCAAATTACTGCACTGCATAGTTCTCCTGTTGGCACTTGCACTAGTCCTCAAAAAGAAAACAGCAAAAGTTGAGAGAAACACCAGTCAGCTAGTTGTTCAACAATAATTAAATACATATGTTGAAAATTGTGTCTTCTATTGAATATTCATTACCCAATCAATGTATACATAGTCACAATACAATATTTTGACCTTTTTTGAATTCTGCACTTAACATTTAACCAAAGTATGAAAAAACTAAAACTAAACGAGATTTAACTAATAATGACTAATAAAATCTAGCAAGTACTATAAAAGACTAATTAAAACTACCTGATTTGGACAAACAAAAAGCTACAACAAAATAAAACTAAACCACATTGAAAAACCCAAAACCATTATATCCATAGTCACCAATGCTGGAGGAAAAGCTGGTAAAATGGTTGCTTTTTTTGGCATCAAAATATACCAAGCTAGTTTGCGATATTGTTTTAAACTTAAGCCTGGCGTAAAACTTTCCACAACAACAACTCTGACTCGACTAATGTGTAACTTGCTCTTCATGCTGATGTTTGTTCTTCTGATGTGCTCTAGAAAACCTCTGAGGCATTCACAGACCAGCTGTCTTTAAAGAGAAATTAAATTACACACAGGTGGACCCTATCAGATAATTAGGTAACTTCTGGGAGAAGCTGGTTGGGATATCAGAGTGACAAGGGTTATGAATGTTTTGAATAGAACTGCAACGTGCTAAGGAAGATTGCTCAAAATAAAAGGAAAATCAGTTATAGCATCTCGTTAGTGATTTCTTTGTTGTTTAAAATTCCTGTAGTGTTTGTCATAACATTATTTTCTGATTTTATAATTTATTCAGGTGTTGTTACATCTTAGTACGGGGACCAAAAATCTAAATTGGTGAAAGATTATGCATGCAAAAAATAGAGAATTTGTTGCATTAAGACAATAAGTGCATGGCATATACAGAGTCTTGCAAAAGCCTTTGTAATTTTTCTCCTTTTGATCTAGGTATAAACATATACTTTAATGTATTTCATTGGTATTATTATCTTAAAGATTAGCACAAAAGAGTGCAAAAATGTAAAATGTAAAAGAAAAACACATTATTTTCAAAATGTTTATGAATTAAAATGAGAAAAGTATGATGTGCATTTGTATTAATTCTCTGCTGAGACAAGACTTTGTACAAACAACACATTTTACATATTTACAAGAGCAAAAGTAACGTGTGCCAATATATGTACAGTCATACACATGTACTCAATCTTCTTAATTTGAACAAAAAAATTCAACCTTAAAAATATTTTCATGATGGACGTTCTAATCACAGTAACTGTTTTAACAACTACAGTATCAGCAAAGCTTTCAAGTATGTTGGGAACACAAGTCGAACTTCCCCACAGGCATTTAATTTACATTTTAAAGTCTCATGAGAAAACGTAGTGCTAACATACCAAGGTGGCGACTGATCTGGGTGGGTGTTTACTCTGTCGAAGCCAGCACCGACATTATCTGGTGGCGTTTATTTCGTTTTGCTGTCGAGGTCTTGAATAATTAATTGGCATCGACTCACTCCTCCTTTTTGTTAAAGACAGCAGGTATTGTGACAGTCCTTGTTTGACAGGCTCTGACCTACCCAGGAGCGTGAGGGGCCTTCGAAATGACGCTTTTCCCTCTGTGCATTAAAAGCAGAGAGACAGTGTCCAGACCAAATACCTCCTTCGCACTAACTTTACCAATGCTGCTCTGTCCTGAAAGGCAGACTCCTCCAGAAATCTCATTGCTTGCTTAAGATTTGTCTGTCTGGCCAACACTGATGGCTTCAGTCCATCTGGGAATTCAGTCAGGTTTGCAAGTTATACACCTGACACGCTGCAAGAATGGACACAAACCAACACTCCCCCTGAGATCAAATGTGTTTTTTTTTTTTTCACTGCTAATGTCTAAAAAAGCTGCGGGCAAATAAATCAATGCCTTTTCAGAGTATCTCATAAAGACACTGATGGAGGACATTTGTAGGACAGGCACAAATAAAGAAGTGGCCAAACATCCAAATATGCCCCCGCAACCTCAAGGACAAAAAACTGTTTTCTGCGCTGTTCCCTGTGAACAATTGCGCCCTTAGGGCAGAAATCATACACAGAGATTCGTTTAGTGTTTTGTGTTCATATAAAGTATCTCACATGAGAGTCCTCTTAATGCTTACTTGAGCATAAAAGGAAAAAAAGGAAAGAAAAATAGGAAGAAAACTGATTCCCAGTTGGCTGTCGGTGTACTGACATATAAAATCAGTAAAGTTAGTCAGTGCCCCCCCAAAAAAAGCTATCCAAAGCTCTGATTAATCAAAGAGATTAAACATTTTGTATGATAATGCACTGAAGATGATGGCCTTGAGCAGAATCAAAATAAAGGTGATGTCTAAACAAAAACAAAATCATTGAGGCAAAGGAAAACAGAACACCGGTCTGGAATAAATTCAGGTAGTTTTGGAGCAGGGCTAGGTTCTAAAACTAAATATCAATCTTTTAGCATCTTATCGAGCAGGGTTTAGAAAGTCATTGGAAAACTAAGAGACAAGAGCACAGCTGCAAAAGGCAGCATATCTTTACTTTCTTGGTTTTAGTTAAGGTTATAATTGAATGAAATTTTACATCCGCAACAATTAGATAATAACACAAGTTTGTCTGCTATGCTTTTTGGTTTAGCGCAAGCCTGGCCATCGCCTTCCTACACAATTCTGTTCGATTCTCATCTCCCTTTAGTGCTCCATCTGGCATTTCTCCCAATGAGCTGGATTTCTTCCACTGAGATTCAACCAGGTCGATCACTGAGCAGAAGGAGTACTTGTGATGTTGATTTTCTGTGCTATTTTAGAATTATAGACTCCTTGTATTTTTACTTTGGCAATGGTAGCGGAGGAAGTGAACAAAGCCATTTAGTCCAAATACTGACTTAACGTTCAAAGTCTTCTTCCTTAGCTCGGTATTTCTCTCTTCTCAGTAGAGGATGGTTTTTTACATCACACGCAATTTCTGGTAAGCTTCATAGCATTGAACCTTAGTGACTGAGTAAAGTTTAAAACTCCAAAAAAGTCCACACCCCTACATCAAGCAATTGTTTCCCAATAATCGAGGGTCCAGACACTCTTTACAAAGAGAAGCACAGAAAAAAGGGGCTTGTTGTTACAAGACTAGTTTATCGCCAATGGCACAGAGAGCATCATTTGTCACATATTAAACCCAATAAACACTCCATTCAAACATTGCTTATACTTTTCTGTGCATTTAATGGATGTTTTGTGTACCTCTTAGTTTCCTTGTCTTTGCCCAATCCTTTGAATGATACATTCCACCCCTGAAACATTTTGTATGTGATGTGAATGGGTTTTGTTTTTAGCCTTGCACTTATGGTTTCAGAAAGTATTTGAATTTACTATTCAATGTATTATCTGTTTCAGATTCAATTAACTTGTTTTTCCTAAGCATCCACTAAGTCTAGGTCAAATATTATTGTATTTTAATACAATAATATTTGACCTAGACTTAATGAGATCATCAACTTCAAGAACCCACATTTTTCATAGAGAAGAGAGAAAGCAAGGATCTTTTTTTGAGGACTTTGAAATTAAAATTTATCATTATTTTATTCAAAAGCCACATTTCTATCAGGATACTGCAGTAAATGTGGACATCTTTCAAATCCACTGCCTTTCATTCTTGTCTCAACAAGACATATACAAGACATAACAGTTTCAATAAGTGATCTGCAAACTGGGCATATCAGAATCAGAACAGCAGATGGAGAGTTTACACTATGACAGCAAGTGAGGGGTGAAATTCACCTCAAGGACTCAACTGTGAGGCTTTGGATGGAGAGTTATCATAACAGGACTGTGCAGACATGGACACTTTGCAGCACGATGCCGTGATAAGAGTTGACATTAGCTATGAGGAATCTATTTATCTGCCTGGAGCCCCTGATCTCTGAAGGTTATTGTAAAGAGATTGGCAATACTAAGACAACTGTATCAGCATATTCTTATCACGCATCTTTTGTTTCAAAACTGGGCGATAAACTGGCGTTACAGGTGCAGATTACTACTTATAGCTCATGATCTGTGTCATTTTCAAAGAATAAAGCCCAAAAGGCCTAGTCTTCATGTGAAGACTATCCAGTTCTGTGCTAAGCTCCCTAAAAGAACAGTGTTCACAGAATCATCTATTTGAATATTTCCCACAGTTTGGCTTGTGCATGTTCGCGTTGCCAAATGACAAAAATATTCTCTCACATTCACACCTAATGTTCAACTTACAACCATGCCTCTAATTGTCACCTCATTTCAGAGAACAAAGCTGTAATTATTGCACTCCAGTAACTGTTGAGACAACATCTCAACAGTGGAACTGTGGACACCGCTGAGCTGATGGTTCGACAAGATGGTCTGTGGAGCAGAACTCTTTGTCTGGAGCATCTCCAAATTCGAAGGCCCCCGCTAATTGATCACTTTAGATCACTGCTTGAGTGAACTGTGTTGTAAGGATGTTTTCATAGAAATGTGCACATAGAGCGGAATCTCTTTGAATCACTTCCAGGTGTTTGTAGCCAATGAAGACCTGAAGTGGCTACATCAGTGCCACTTTGGCACTGATTTTGAATGTTAAGTATGGTGAAGTATGAATACATTTTAAAGGATCTTCAAAGGTTTTTTTTTTTTTTTCACTAGTAACACATAAAGCCTAAACAAGAAATTCAGATACACTGTAAAAAAAAAAAAAAAAAAGAAAACATTGTTCTTTCTCATTGCCTGACCACTATATTGTAATATTCTTATCATGCATCTTTTGGTTCAAAACTACAAGACACATTTGTTTTGAACCAAATACTACACTTTTCCCTTCTTAAGAAAGGTAAGATTAAGAGTATTATTGCAAAATGTCAAAAATAATGAAAGAACAATTTTTTTATTGCTTTCTTTCCAAATATGAAATTTCCTAGGCTGACTATTGTCTTCCTATGGAATTCCACTCAATTCTCATCTCCCTTCAGTGCTGTGTCTAGGTTTTCTCCCAGTGACCTAGATTTCTCCGGTAGAATTTCAACCAAGTCAATCAGCAAAGTTGTCATTGCCCAATAATAAGGTTGATTTTCTGCTTTAGAATTGCAGTCTGGATGTAGTTTGGCAGTGGCAGCAGAGGAAATGAACTACATCTTAAGGCCTTCAATATTTAGAAGGCCACACTTTTAAATATTGAATTAACGTTAACAGCCATCTGGTTTGACTAAGCACTTCTCTCTTCACAGTAGGGTCTGATTGTTTACAGTGCAGACAATGTCAGTTAAGCTTCATGGAGCCAAACTGGCCCCGTGTCCTTGTTGTGTTTGTCTTGTGAAGCCAGTTCGGCCAAACATTTGCGATTGAGTACATTTTAAAACTTCAGCAGAGTCCACCCCTCCAGAAAGACGTTTGTCAACAAACATGTGTCCAGACAGCGGGGTGGTTTTTGCCAAGCTGGAGGTTTCCATACCCAAACATTAATTTGCCTTTGAGCAGTTTGGGAAAGTAATCTAGAAGATGGAATGGATTTATAATATTTTAAATAATTCACAGTTCAGTAAATTTGAGTTAATGTTGCAATACCTCAAACATATTTCTTCCAAAAATGTCACATCCACAGTGAAATAGGTCCTTTACCGGTGTGGGCTTAAATAAGGCTTACCCTAAACACAACATAAAAAAGACAAACTGCAGTTCCCATATGTATTCTGGGAACACCTTAATTTTAGGAGACATCTCCTGTTTTCACTGCCATATTTGAAGGAGAAAGGCAGAACAGAATGTCAACTGTGAAGTATCAGGTGGCAGAATCTTGTTGTGTTTGTGTTTAGTTTCAGAAGGAACTGGAACACCTAAAAAAAACTTGGCACTGTGGGAAAAAAAAATGTCTGGATGGAAATATTAAAGCAACATCTCATGAGATAAAGTCAGGATGTTAATACTTGTCACAAACCTGTCATGCAGTGATTTTACAAAAAAAGGGACTGAAAGTTTTTCTGTTTAAAAGTCAAAAACATTTTTACACTACAGAAATAAAAAAGAAGCAATAAAAAGTGTCTCTTTTTATTGCTTTAATAAAAATTTAAAAAAACGAAACAAGACACTCATAGTGTCATGGAAAATATGCATAAGTCTGGCCGTGACAATATTTTCTGCGTCGTTCACTTTTTTCAGTAGTTATAGCATATTCACAGTTTCACTATTCATTGTTATCCTTGCCTTGACCTGACACAAATTATATACAAATTCATGTTCTTATTATTCTGCAAATCTTTAAATTCTGCATTTGTCTGAAAGGTTCCTCTGTGGCACATAGAGGCACAACCTATTTGTTATGTGCAAGGTGTCAATGTACATAAAGAGTTTGGGTCCTTCAAATTGAACAGCGATTAGGGATGCTACACAACACAAGACCTCTGACTATTAATGCACCATCAATTTTTGCAGTGGTTTCCATGGATACCAATGTTCTTGAAGGAGTCTTTACACACAGAGTGATAGCTTGCTTGACGCTATTATTTTATCATTTGAAAGATGCGTTTCATAAGGTTTTGTAAGTCAGATGTAGTGATGAGATTAGGCAGAGCTGTGAAAATAAGTGAAACACGTCACAAGCCTAATTAACAGAACTGTTTCTTCTTTGTTCTGACCAGAAACAAAAGCTTGAAAAAGCACAAATCGCAGCATCATCATAAATTCTCTTTTACATTCTCCTATTTTGAAACAGATAATTTGCCAGCTACCTAAAATGCATGCTTCAGTAAACACCTGAAAATTATTGTTACATTTAAAAAAGAAGCATATCTTGTGAAATGTAAAGACATATATTTTTTAATGTTGATAATGGTCTGACATCCACTTTATTTATATGCCACTAATTCACAACAATTGACCTTTCAGGACACTTTACTGTGCACTTTGCTTACCTATGGTTCTGTATTTATTTTTGATTAACTTAATACCAGTTTCTAATGAAGACGAAAGTACTTTCCACAATGTTTATCTTTGTATAAAATCTTTACTTCAACAAGTGCATGCAACTGTAATTTTTGGTGAAAATTACCTTGACAATCTTGTGCTCTCTCTTTTTTACAATAAACCAGAAAGAAATTAAGATAGAGGAGAAAGTGTATGTATGTTTAGTTTTGAAAAGACCAAAGCAGTGGTTCTTTATATACTGAGTGAGCACATGGGCACCTAATGAGCCACAAGGACACACCATTTAGACAAAATAGTGCTAATGTTTTAGTCAATATCATTCAATATGTGTGTGAATGTGATTTGGCTTTTAGTTTTCCTTTTTGAATTTAGATGTGACCATGAGATTCTGCAGGAGATTTATGCCATGCTCCTTTACTTACAAGGACAGCATGAATACATACAAAAACTTGCCCAGAAATAAGGTAATTTAAATTGTCATTAATTCTCTTTTTTTCACGTTCTGTGATTATGGGGAAGTTTAAAATAAATTCAAATAAAGAATTTCTAGGCAGCTTCAGAGGTAGCACACCTGTATTCAATTTTTGTCATTAAAAATGGGTACGTAATAAAAAAAAAAGTGAAATGTTGAAAGTCAATATGATGCAGGGGTTCAAGATTGTATCTTATTTATACTGACAAATCTTAAACGCAAGCTCAGAGAGGAGAATGGAATAGAATTGTGATTATTTTCATCATTACTTTGGTGTCATTTGCTCTATACTCATTAGCTTTGTAAAACCGTCACACAAACACACGCATGCACACACAGCAGCTGTGTGTCACATGACCTCTTTTCATGGATTTGTTTTTCAAAGGGACAAAATCAAAGGCTTGTAAAAGTGCCTCACACGTAAAAACGGTCTATTAATGTTTCCTTTGGAAACAAAGGTGTCTTTGAATGCACCGAATCAAAGACTAAACAGATTACACAAGTGAACACTGAATTAACATAGCAGCCATTTTTTGTTTGGATCCCCCTCACTGAGGCAGTAGACAGCTTTCTGTGACACAGCAAATACAAAATAGAAATGTACTTTTGTACCTTACTGTCAACACAATGACAACACTAACTTGTACAAAACACAGTGATTGTGTATGATAACTTAATGCTTGTCTACAGATTCTGGGCAATCTTTAAAAAAAATAATACAGTTGTTACAAAATTTTAATGCCATGTGTAGTTTTGTTTTGTTTTTTTTGTTTTTTTCATTTTTGAATGTTCAAACAATCTAACATGGATCAGCAAATGCACAAACTACAACAAAGTACTATTAAAAAAAACTCCAATGCTCCTAAGAGTGGTTGCAAACAGCATCAATGGACAGCGCAGAGAAGCAGCGTTATAATGATGTGCTGAATTTGCTGACAAATTTCTTTTAAGGTATTTAAAATTTTGATATATACATTTGTATATATCAAAATGTGTTTTGATATATACAGCATAACAGCTGAAGGTAGCATAGTTACTTGCTATAACTATATTTTCAATCATAAGTCTTGACAGAATTAACTTATTAACTTGTCTCTGTGAAGGGCGTACACTACTTTGACCAAAATATTCAGACAGATATTAGACGGATGATTGGGGTCTAAAAACATAAAGAGGAATAAGAAATAAAAACAAATATGCATGAAACAAAAGCTCTACATGCAGTTAAATACTGTGTAACTTATTTAAAAGACCTTGCTGTGAATAAGAGGGGATAATGTGCAAAAATAAACTATTTTCTCATTTCTTTCATGAACTAGTAGTAAGCGCAGGGATTTTATAATGCCTAATAAATGTTAGGCATTATTAGGCATTATAAAGGTAGGTGATGTTTTCTACATCACCTACCTGCAAATACGTCTTTTTATGCTGTTAGCTCAAGAATTGCATTATCTCCTTAAAATAATTGATGATGGTGTTCTTTTTTTTAACAACCTACCAGTTTGTTTTCAGCTTTTTAAGGACTGAATTGCTGGTTTCGGTGAAAATAAAGCAGCCAACACTAGACCACATCTCATCTGTGTCATTTGTGCCTCTTTCCTTTTTTCTCTTTTGTCCTCTCCTGCTTAGAGCTGAAAAAAAAAATGAGTTCACAAAAATATTCTGTGGATGAGTGAAGATCAAGTAGAGAGGAGACTTTTTCTGAAGAGTTCAAGAGAAGAAGCGGCAACTCATTGTTTGCCAAAAGTCCTTTTGAAATCTGCTTGGTCTGAAGAGGGCATGAGATGTTCATCTTAACAGTACAAATTTCACAACAAATAAACATGTTTTATGAAAAGTTTAGTTTGTGCTTAACTTAAGAGCATAATTAAATTTGACTGTGTGTTATAAGAAAACAATGGATATTTGATGCGGCTTTGTCACGCACCATTTCAAATTGATTGGTTTAGCATGATGGCTGTCAAGATAGGATGTCTGATAAATAATAAGTGCTGGTTCTCTCCAGCTTACATCCTTGTTCTGTCTCTCTCTCTCTCTCTCTTTCTGTCTGTCCTCATCTCTTCTGGTGGAAGGGACAAGAATTCAAGGAGCAGAGGCATGACGAGGAACTGAGAAATTTAAAAAAAAAATGGAAATTGTTGTGTGAGTCAGTGCAAAGAAGCAATGCCAAAGGTAAAAAAAAAAACACAAAAAGGAAGGAAACCAAAGTAATCCAATGTACAACCTAGGGTGGAAAATGAGATATATGCATATGTAAAATGAATATTATGAATATTTTTTGTTTATCAAACATACTATTAGTATTTCCTGGGCCAAATGTGCCATATACTGAGACTCTTCTAGAAGTCTGACTAGCAAAGCCACTTTGAAATCAGAAAAAAAAGGAATTTTTGCAATTACAACAGCACCTTCTGTCTCCACAGACCCCCGGGACTTGCTGCAGGAAACTATGCTGCCCTGTCGGCTACCAACTGTGAGGTGTAACAGAGTGAATAAAAGCCAGCGCTCTCAAAACTACAAGCGTGCTTTATTCTGCAGAGGATACCTCTAAAATGTACTTGGCTCCAACCTTCTCTTTTAAAAGTTGCCACTTTTTTGATAGTGGCGAGTTCTAAGCTCTTCCACAAAGACACCCTCAGCCGTGAACTGTCCGCAGGGGACGTGTTAAAGGGTCAGGTCCTTGTTTTGACAAACAAAGGTGAGACTGGTTTTTGTGTCTAAGTTTTTGATATTATGTAGAAACATTTTTTTTTTTTTTGGATTATTTCCTTCGTAGTTAGAGATTTAACACTGATTTTACTAATATTGCATAAGCATGAATTTAAGTAACTTAAGAGAAAAAAACCACTAAAGAGTACATAGCTTATTTCAGTACGTTAGAGCAGTATTGTCATGAAAAAAAAATGTCTGTGCAGATAAGCA
This sequence comes from Poecilia formosa, assembly GCF_000485575.1. Classification (NCBI taxonomy): domain Eukaryota; kingdom Metazoa; phylum Chordata; class Actinopteri; order Cyprinodontiformes; family Poeciliidae; genus Poecilia; species Poecilia formosa. The sequence continues at coordinate 1,473,376 of NW_006799954.1, read as the reverse complement.
CTGGTTATTTGTTTCAGCAGGTTAACAATGAGCTGTAAAACATTTAAGCTAACAAAAAAAATGTTATGACATGATGAGTCACAGGTTTTGTGTTGAGATATTCACTCTTGGTCACATTTCACAGGAATTGTACGCCACACTCTGGGTACTCACTGTTCCTGGGAAACAACGGATTTTTAACCGGCTCATGATTAAGAAACTATTAATAAGTTGCTCTTGTATCATCCTAAGCTAAGGATAACTTTCAACAAGAGAAGTGAATTGAGAACCTTCCCACGCTGCTTTCTGATGCGTCTGTTCAAATAAATCGCATTTTACATGCCTAGTTTATGTTGTACAATCTATAAGCTTTCCCTTAAAATGTCAACATTATGAACCAAAAGCGCCTTCCATCCACCGCAACATATTGCACTGCACTGTAATTACGAGCCTTTTTTTTTTTTTTTATATTTTATGAAGTCCATGAAGTTTGGAAATCAGGTGGGCGTACGCAATTGTGTGAAAATTGCACTACTAGATGCCCTCCCATCCTACGCACAGGACTTTTGGATTGTTTTTTTATGTTTTTCTTTTTTTTTATGTGAATAGTTTGATGAGGAAGTCTGGGATTAATGGAGTTTTTCTTCTTTTCAACACCCCAGCTACTAAAAATCAAGCTTTCACAATTTGCTTACGATGCTTTACAGATGAGTTTGTATGTATTAAAGTCAAATGAATTTACCCTTTGACACTGAAATTATTAAAGTACAAAAGCAAATAATACATGCAGCATGTAGCAACACAAAGCTCTTAAGTCTTGACAAAAACAAAAATATATGTTGCAGAGTTGATATTTTGCCCTCCTTTCTTCCCACACAGATTGGCACAGAGTGGCTTGCCTGGTGGCACATTGGTTTGTGAAAGGAGGAAACTGGAGTAGAGCCTCCCATCTTTTGATTGTAAGACAACTAGTCTACCACTGAACCAAAGGCACCCAGAAAAAAATGGTTGAGAGCTCTGCCTGTTAAAACATCTAAACCTTTCCCATCAAACTGAAGTGTATTCCACAAAGCACTTGGCTGATGTTGTCAGCGTTTATGTTTTAACCATGTTTATGGTCTATGCTTTTACTATTGATGTTATATATGTTTGAGGCTATTATTTTGAGGTAATAAAGGAAACTGCTTTTAAACTGTTGTGTCCTCTTGGGCTGCCTGACCTTATTGAAGAATTAAGTGTGGTAAAATTTTGGCAACACATTGGACAAACTAAACAGCGACAATAAAATACGTACAATAAGCCCTGTGAGAATAGTGCTGGCTAACCATTGGTTGCTAAAAATCCTAGAGCTGAAATCTTATGAGTTTCTTATCTGTACTAAACTTTTTTTTTTCACATTTTTTTAATATGATCATCTTAAATCTAAAATTCAAAAATATTTTATGAACATTTATTGCATTTAAAAACATAAACGAGGTGCATTTGTAATGTTTTTGGCATAATAACCAATTTAAAATGGGAAAGGCATAAGATCCACACCAAATTGACTAATATTTTAAACACTGATTCTTTAAATTGTAGTTTGTGTTTTATGCAACATTTCCTTGATTTGTTGAAAGAAAAAAAGTCTATTGTTAGATACCCAAAGAATATTGCTAAAATGTCCTCTTTTTTCTTCATAAACCTAGTATCCATTAGCACAAAGTCTCAAAGCAGTGATGAGTCGTTCACAGACAAGCCGGCTTGAAGACCTACCAGTTTGTAACAAACTAGAAGTCCCTATTCTTCAAATAGCCTACTCCTCTCTCTTGAGAATCCATGCAGGCAAGGACAGGATTTGATTTTGACTGGCACATCATGCAGCCAATCTCATGCAAAGACAGGCCAGAGTCATTACCACTATGCAAAAGACTGAAGGGTAGGAGACTGGCGTAGTGGTACAATTGGCACAGAGAATGAGCCAGATAAAAAGGTATAAGTGTTAGGAGAAAGCGAAGACACATTTGGCTTTATCTCAGTGATATTAGAGAGTACAAAATGCTGAGTACAAAATTTGTAAAATAAAAATATTCATCCAGGCAGAATCAAAAACAAACCTGTGTGCTCTTTATGTAACGCTAGAAAAAAAAAATGCTATGCTAATCAACACACAAACCAATCATACTTAATCTAAAAATGTATGACATTTTGAAAGCATATTAAGTCTTTTCATACATAGCATAAAGAAAAACTGGCAATGACACTAAATGAACAGGCATTTTAAAAGTCAGCACCTCTGCAGGACCAAACCAAAAGAGCTGGATCTTTAAAAATAAGTGAATCCCCCCATCATCATTGCAAAGGAAGCTTTGAATGCTAAAACCCAGCTGCAATTGCTGAAATCAAAATATCATTCTGTTGACTCTGACTGCAGATTTTCTGATTTTAATTAGCAAAAGGCTACGCAGAGATTTACAGCTTCTCTTTTGAAAAGTACAGAAGCTGTGTGCAATCTGGCACAAGAAAGTTGCACAGTGATAATTTCTATGTCTCATATTGCGTTATATAACAGTCCTACTTTAAAGACAGTGGAGCTAAACAGCAGAGTGAAACATACAGGCAATGCAAGTGTGTGTAACCTGCCTTGGTTAGAAATAGTTTTGTTACTGAATTATCCCACCTTGCATCTGTCTAGCACAACTGCTGCAATTTGCAAGGCAGCCCTAAAGAAATGTCTAAAATTACAAATAATTGTGATTGTTTGAATGTAAGCAGAATGTTAGATAGCAAACACCCTTCTGCGCTGCATTTAATCACAGCCTGTGTTTAACCGTTTTTTTTTGTGAAAACAAAACAAAAAAATAATCTTTTAAAGTCAGTCAGACATGAAATAAACAAATATGCAAGTGGATCACCTAAGAAACAAAACAATATTCTCTGTGTAATTATATTTATTTATTCATGAAGTTTATTTATTCATGCAGTTGCTGATTTTTGGAAGCTCTTTCTAGATTATGTTCAGTATTTGCTAAACATAATGCACTTTTTCTTTGACAAAGTCCATATTGCCAAAAACCTCCGTCTTACAACAATTATTCCAGCTAATCTTCTTGTTTGCTTAATTGTCGTTCATCTATGGCTTTTGATTTGTTTTCTAATTACCTTCTATGCAATGTTTTGTGTGTTCCTGGAGTATGTACATGAATCACCTTCACGCAAGCAACGAGAAACAAGCCTGGTTAGTGTATACAGAAGGACAACCGGAAGAAATATTGTGCGGCGTGTAGACAGGTGCAGGATTAATTGGCCTTCCTCATCTTGACAAATAGGTATGAATTTACATATTAGTGGAATCACCGGAGGTAAAAATGTGGACCTGAGATAAAATTATAATTTTTTCCTCATAAAATTCAACTCCAGACTAAATGCCTCAAACAGAGGGTGCAAGTACTTTGGGTCAAACAGATGTTACATTATTTACCTGGAGCCACATAGACTGGGTGCTATTAGTACTTGGGATGATTATGTATGCTGCCCTAGATCACAGCATACCCTCTAAGTTTAAAGGCAGCATCCATTACAGCTACACGAGGACACTTGCCATACCCTGCAAACAGACTGCCTGTTAGAGCAGCTAGAGACCCCTTGAGATGAAAAAAAGAAAGATTTTTGCCTCCACTTTACCACACAGACAGTGTTTTTGAGTGACAGACTCATTTGCCAGATTTTGTGGGTGGATGTTTATGCAAATGCTTCTCCTCTGTGGGCTGAAATAGCCATCCAGTGACAGACCAAAACTAACTGTGCTGAAATGCAGACGCCATGCATCTTAGAAGGTTGAAAGCTGAGCATAATTCACATTGAAATCTCTAGCTCCACACAACTAGAGCTTGATAAACTATCCTGCACTACGCTTCTCCCCATAAAAGTGAACTTTATTTTATATATATATAAATTTTTTATTATTTTTTTTTATGAAGAAAAAATGGAGATGATATTTGGGTGTGTTTATCCAAACAATATCGTCCTGTGTCTTGCCCTCCCATCAAGGCTGTGGGGTATTGCCGCAGTGCACTCACATGAATCTTGGTCATGTTTTCGTCAGAGCATGAATAGTGCTTGGAACAATTTGGCATTGTAAAAGAATTTGTCATATGAGAATCACAACTGTTGTATAAATTCCTTCTTACAAGTCAGCTGAATTGCATATTTTTGCTGTTTAGCAAAAATATAAAACCTTCATTTCACACCAAGTGCTGACTGCAGGCAATAAAATCAAGATGACTCTTCTCTTCTGGGCAATCCTAAGAGAGTTTTTGTTGTTAAGGCGAGAAACGAGAAATTGTTGCACTGAATTATGATAATAAACAACCAGCAAAATTATAAGATGGGCAGGTCATCTTCACTTACAGGGATGCATTATTTGTTACATTTATGAGAACAGAAAAATCCTTTTAATATGAGATGGGTTTTTTTTTATTCTCCTCTGAATCATAAGGTCATCATAAGGTCAACAAGAGTTTATTGTAGCGGTGGCACAGCAGTGCCGTTGAATATGAATTACAAAAGATATAGTGAGAACTCAGATCAACTTTGAACCATCCCTAACTGATTTGATTAACAATTACAACACTCTGGCTGTAATATTATTTTGGCTAAGCCAGGCTTATTTTCAGCATTTCCACATCACAAATCAGTGATGTCAATGCCTATGACTTTGGTTTTGTTCACCTTTTATTTTTAACAAGCAAAGTTACAAGAGCTAAACAAAAACTTCAAAGCAGGTCTGATAAGCCTGTGGATTTTCAATAATAATTCATGAGCCATTGTAGAAGACCATATATGCAGGTACACAAATCTAATCATGATTCATAACACAAAAGATGCATATGGGTTTAATAATAAATCTGACTTGCACATTCACTTATGGCTCATGTTTGATTTTACTGGGTAATCGCCGCAGTTTTAGGAACAAAAGGTGTTGCACCCTCACATCACAGGACTGAATCCATTACATAAGCCATTACTCTGATTACAAATCCCACTGTAATATTATGGGAAACAACCATTACTCATGATGTTTATTGTTTGTGGTAGATAATAAAGGTAAAAAGAGAGACTTGTTACTATCTCTACAACAGAGCACTGAGAAAGAAAAACAGATATATTGATTGAAATATGAGTTTGATCAAGTTTGAACCTGTTTGGGTAGATTTAAGAATTTTGCTTTGGTATTTAATGACTTGTGATGGATGGTAACTAAAATAGGAAGCTGCATTTGAAATACTGATTCTTTTAGTATATAAAAATGTGACAATGTTGGCTTGGGAAAAGAAAAAAAAAGTATTTTGTCTGGAACATTTTGTTTATTTAGAAACTGAGGTTTGACTTTGGGTTCTTCTAACGAGTATGAATCATACCATTAAGACTCTGATGGTATATTTAAGGTCGTTGTCCTGACTGAAGTTGCCAGTCTCAGAGTTTGCAGCATCTACGAGCTCTTCCAGAACTGTTTATCTTGATTTATTAAATTTTCTAATTAGCTTTCACCAACTCTCGTGTCTCGGCTAAAGAAAAGCATTCTTTTCCAGGTGTCACATCAACCAAATATCTTGATGAGTCGACCAGTTTTTGTTTTTTGAATTAAGGAAAAATCTGAAGGTCAGCTGTCATTTTGACAGGATACAATCCACACTCCTGATATAACTAATCCAATTAAAATAATTTTCCCATGACATCATCTGAGCATCATCCCAGACTTGGACACCATATTCGATCTATCTCAAAATCTGGTAACTGACAGATTGTTAATCTTCACAATTTTATTTCTGACCTATCTCTTGTATTCCTTGGTTTTCATGATGCTATTTGCTCACAAATGATCCCTTACAAATCTCTCTGGCCTTTACAGGAGAAGTGTGCTTATATTGAAATTAAATGGGACACAAATGGAGTCCACTTTCTAATTAGGTAACACATAAATGCTGCAGGTTGTGCCATTTTCCTTCCACTTTATTACAGTTAACTACTTTGTCACGCTAAATTTCATTGAAATGAACTGAATTCTACACCTTTAAAATCTAAGAAATTCTTAAAATCTAAGAAGTTAGATTTTAAAGGTGACTAAAAGCCCTTTCCTAACATTATGGTAGATAACACATCAACACAATAATGTGTTGAATTTTCCACACAGTACAAAGCACACACTTTGGAATCTCAAGAGGCTTTCGCACCTGGAAATCTTTGTCAGTGACTCAGGCTTAAACTACCTTATTTAGGCTATATGTTTTTTTTTTCTTTTGAGAGGGACATCATAGAGCAGTTAAGCACTATAAAATTTCAAATAATTCATGTTCACATGTAATCAAAAAACTTGCTAAGGTCATAATGTAATTCATATATCTTTGTCTTGTGTTTGAAAGGTCCTCAACACATGGTAATAAAGCAGAAAATATTGAGTTTTGAAAAACCAAGCAAACTTTCCAAGAACTATGTATGACTAGAGAGGGAAATTAAAGCCCCTGCTTAAAAGCAGAAGATCTTCAGTGAACTCAAATGACTTTTGAGGTTTGTGCCTTGATCTACTAAGCCGCATACACACACACTCACACACACACACACACACACATATAAATAGGACTTCCATGAAAGAATCATCTGAAGAGAACCTTATCTTCATCCTCATCTCATAATTTATACTCAGAACTTCACAGCGCAACCTTCAAGTACTGGCTGGTACAAAAAGAGTCTTGTGAGTTGAGTTAAGTTAATAAAGAGCTTTTCAGCCGCTTTGACCAAAGATATGTTTTGATAAAACAAATAAATAAATAAATAAATAAGAAGAAAGTAGAAGTTTATAAAATCAACTGCTCTGACTGTGTAGTTAAATAAGTGGAACAATAATCTTTTGGACTTTTGCTGCAGACTGTGGCAGGTAGAGCGAAGGTAGAATATTCTCAAATGCAAGCAAATGCTAAGATCAGACATTGTGCAGAACCAAATCCTGAGTATTTTCAAATATACACATCTGTAGACCTGCAAACATTCTTACTGAATATACAAGCATCTACAATGTAACCATCTGATACACATGCACAGAAACTGGAAACATAAAAACCCTCACAAGAACTAGAAGCAACTGAGCTAACTACATGGACTGTTTATAAGCTACTAACAACACCTGCTAAAGTGTTGCTACTATGCTCTGACCTTGCCTTTGCTTATGGTTCAGTTACTTCTTGACATTTTTTTTTTCTTTCTTTCCTTTTTTGCAACTTGAGAATGATTTACAAAAAGATTTCCGCAAAGAAGTATTATGCGTATTTTAAATATGCTGATCTTTAATTTCCCTATTTATTGCTGAAAACTTTTGCATTTCATTGGCATAAAAACAAAACAAAAACAAAGTTAAGCCAAATACTGTTAAACAGTCATTTCCAACTTGTTCATCTTGAAGCATTCCCCTCATATTTCAAGTCGGTTCATGCTGTTCTGAGCACAGCACAGAATTTATTTTCTCAAACAAACACATGGCCTTCTTCGGCAGCTTCGGTATTAAGAGATCAGATGTCGGGCATGTTTTTTTGACTGCATGTTTTAGATATTGTTTTTTTTTTTTATTTGCTACATGGGTTCTAGGGTCTATGACAAGTATGGCATTGTGAGTAAGAGAATAACCTGTCTATGGTAAGTCTGAAGAATGTTTCCCTTGATTTGGCTTTTTCCCTGTTTTTCTCAAAATATTTCTTTGAAACTGAATATGATTTTCTGATCTTCACAGCCAAGGCAATCTAGTTATTAAGCCCTTCTAAAGTGACTCATAATGAATACTTTTCATCACATCTTTCTCAGCACAAGGGTTAAAATTCTTGCAAACTGTATTTTCGGTGCATGAAGATACACACAGACTTTACCAATAGACTATTTCACTAGCAGTGAATATTCCTGAAGCCTTCAGTTGACATTTCTAACTCTACGATGCAGTTGGCACATTCAGTACGCAACATCTGTTTATAGGTGCTACTGTACACAGGTGAGGCAATCAAATGAATCTGCAAGGAATGGCATTTTCATCAAAAACACATCTGCTTTCTGTTTATCAAAAGCTGTATATTGATATTTTTTCTTTTTTAATAAAAAAAAGAAACACGTGCCAAAGGCAGAATTGCCTTTCACAACAGTTTTCAATGCACGTAATCTTTTCCCAGAGTTGTTTTGTTCCAGTAAATGCTTTATTATTCTGTAAATGTGTAAAACTGGAGTGTTGGTCATTTCACTTCCTTTCCATTTTGTACCTTTGTTTATTTGGGGGTGGAGGGGGGGTTATAACTGATTTATCAAGTATGAAATGTGTTTTGAACCAAATGTGTATCATTCTCCAACTGCCAAGGTTATCTGTCACACCTAAACAATCATTTTCTATAATGTGCTGTTAGTGTACTGTAATGAACTGTGGTTATGTTGCCTCAACAAATATTAAGAAAGAGGTCACCTAGATGGTCTCAATGCTGAATGACGTCTCACGGAGATCTATTTTGGTTTGGTCAATAATCTCTCATATTTTATCAGCCAGGGTCAGAACTGAACTAAATGTAAAGAGCGCGTTTTAGTTTATGGAAAAGGGTTTATAAATAAATTCAATTGAAGCGGGAATCATAGGGAGGAGGGTGTGGTAATCCAGCAGCAGCATAGAAAACCCATCGCCTTTTGAAGTAGAGAGAAACAAAACGTTTTGTTTAGAGAAGGAGGAAAGGGCAATATGACATAACTGAATCTGAAGACTACGTGCTGTAAAAGTTTGTGCAGCAAGTGAGATTTTTGTCACCCCTATATTTAGGAAGTCCTCCAGATATGTGACCACTGCTGCAAATCATGTCCTCACTTATCAAACCAAGTGTTTGTTAAAGGGGATAGCTCACATTTGGGTTTATTTCAAAACCATTCACACCTCAAGTAGATTTTGGTTTTAAGTCATCTTTCAATGTCACTCTGTCAGATTCAAGGTCCTGACTTGAATCTCATAGAGAATCTGTAAAGGGGGCAAAAGATGAGTGACAGCATGGATGATTTTAACCTCAATTATTCAATTATTTGGAGCCCATCACCAAAGAAACACTGTCAAAATGCCAGTGGAAACATACAAAAACTGGTCAGCAATTACAATGTCTGAGTGCTGTAATGCTAATAATATGTTTTTCCAATATGTTTTTCCAATGATGGCAAGAGGAGATATATATATATATATATATATATATATATATATATATATATATATATATTACATTCTATCTGTTCCTCTTTTTATGTTGTTTTACTATCTTTTTAAATATGCCTGTCTCATTTTCACAAACCTATTGGTTAAAGTAGAATATTTTACATCTAAGTCTGCCAGCGTGTGAATAATTGTGGACTTAACTTTAGTGTAATTGAAAGATATAAAAAAGCACCATTGTACCAAAATGTTCAAGGATGATGGTTTATTAATTTACAGATTGGATCTTTCATGAAATATGCATTTTATAGATTTGTACGAGACCCTGGGAACTGCTTATACATTTTAATACTCTATATAAAATATAAAGTAACAATTTAGCTCATTGTTTCTGGTTTTGATATTTGACATTTTCTGAACCGTATGTGTCATGTATGCTGCAGGAACAGTTGTATGCATATATGTTTGAATAGTGAACTCAGCTCCATGTACAAGCTAAAGATACTAAACCTAAAAATCCAACAACTTAACATGGGAAAAATATCTGCTGAGGGCTCAGAAAACCTTAAAGAGGAGGGATTTCTGAGGCAATTGGGACACAGGCTATTTGAGATGCCTACTGTAACTAATGACAGATAATGCCTGTATAAGACAAAACAGATTCTATGCTGTTGATCTGAGCGCTTTCCTTCACTGAATTGGAACTAAAATGGCCTCCAAGTGTACTGAACAATGGGAGTGAGTATAATGCAGTGTGACTACTGAGTGACTTGACAGAGATCCAAAGTGAATAAAGGCCCTCACTATATGCAGCAGCCAGGCTAAGCTGCTGCAGTGCTCAGGACTTTGGCGGGTGACGGTGCATCATAACGCTTCACACACATTTAATTTGCTAATAAATCCTTTTGTCATTTTCTACACGGCATAATGTCTGTGTTGTAAGAAGCTGTTGCAATGAAAAAGCTTCTTTTGAGAATCTTGGCAATTTCACGTGGTGAAAACTCCTTCTTTCTTTTGTTTCTATAATAGCTGACTTATTTCTTAGAGACGCCGGATGAAACATTGAGTTAGATCATGCACTTTATTGTAATATTTTTTTTTTTCTGAAATAAATAGGACTAATATCTATGATGTCAAACTCAATTCTAGCCTACTCATTGTTCTAATAAAGTGGGGGACACGCTGAGTTACAGTATAAAATATTCATCTGAAAACTTTGGGAATTTCACTTCTAATGTTGAATCATTTGGACCGTTTTTCTTTTTTTTCTTTCTTTTTTTTTCCAAATCCATGGAACCCATACTTATTTATCTTCATTTTCACATTATCTTTTAATTCAATCTCTACAAAGTGTAAGCATGAACTGGTTACTGATGCTGAGATATTTCATGGTAAAATGAAAAACACAATCATTCCTGGACACTTCTTAAGATTATTCAATAATAATAATAATAATAAGAAGAAGAATAAGAATAAGAAGAAGAAGAAGAAGAAGAAGAAGAAGAAGAAGAAGAAGAAGAAGAAGAAGAAGAAGAAGAATTGTTATTATTATTATTAATAAATAAAATAAAAATAAGACTACCGTGTGAACTAAAGAAGCACCACTTCATCAGCCTTGTCAACATAGCACTTTTTTAAACTACAGTCAGCGAAGTCAAGGTGGCCAACTTAGTCAGCTTTCTAATCAGCCAACTTAAGGCAAGCTACCCCAGCAGGTAACTAACTTTTAATTTTACTCGTGCCAAACGTCTTGGTGTACGCCTTTCAGTTCAGCACACGTTATAGAATTACTTTAAACTCTTGCACGTGGAGAAGAAACATCTACATTACAACTTTTAAAAGAGGCACCGTATCAGTTTGAAGCATTTCAAAAAGCACTGAAATCTTCTATACAGGGAAACTATGGAGTCTTAGTCAGCTATAGAGACAATGGAGAAAGAAAGGTTGACCGAACCAAAGGTTTTTGTCAGCAAGGTTTAACAGCGAAAGGATACAACTGACTATACCTGGAATGTAATTGCTCACTTGAGACGACATTAAGCATAACGTACTGATCACAGGTATAGAGTAAAATAAACTAAAGTGCAGACTCAACTCCTGTGGCGGAGTTGAGTCTACCCAGTCTGCCCAAAGATAATTTGAGTCTTCATTCTGGAAACACACTCAGATTGTGTTACATTATTGCCAGAAAACGTAAACAATCTTTGTTTAATGTCAAATAAAGAAAGCAACGTTCTTCATTCCTCCTGATTTAAATGTAGCAAACACATACCGAACTGTGACTGCACCAAACTCCAATTGTTGTGAATTACATTGCTAATACTTCTCCAGAGTTGATCTAGGAAGCGTTAAATACAAGAAACTATATGCTATTACTATCTATGCTTTAACTTCAAATAATCAGTAATCAAAATGTATTGATTGATCTGGATTTTCTCTTTTCAATGACACTGTAACGCTATCTTTTATGCAAATGTCTTTAAAATATAGAGCTCACAAATTTTTATTTAAGGTTATAATGCTATGAGAATTTCATGCCAACCCATGGATACCAAAGAGTTTAGCTACTGAACGTCTGCCTACTCTCACCTTAAATTTGTTAAAAGTGGAAATCTGTAAAACACTCTAAAGCTTGCCTCTGCTTAAACCAGCAATTACCTCCCATGCTCCAAAATTCAGTCACACTAGCTTGAGCTAATCCGAGCATTAATTGGATTTCAAAGCAAAAGGAAGAAGAGGAAGAAGAACACCGTCATTCACTTTGCAGGAGCTAAGACTCATCAGCCTGCTTGATTTTGATTGTGAGGGACGTGGGAGGAAAAACCCACACAAACAGAGAACACCCAGGACAAAAAAAAAAAAAGGAGAATTTTAATCTGCCATGCTGTGAGTGCCACTGTGCCTCCGTTTAAAACTTTTTTATTCATGAAAGGGGAACATGTGATTAAAAATAACACAGAATATATGAGTCATCCAAGTGGCACATCTGGATTCGGTTTTGCCAGGTTTGGCTTTTGAAAGTGATACAATGTCAAGCAATGAGGTCTGTCTTTTTGTCTGCCTAATCACCTTAAACTAGGTAAGAGCTTTAACCTTTAAGTGGTATACTTCTTCAACGTGGAGCACCGCTGGGGTATTGAGGTTCCAATAGCTTGAGTATACAACCTCCAGCCTGGCTTTTCTTTGATGTGCTCCAAAAGCAATGGCCTACCAGGAACTGAGAAGATCAAAGACATGCGATCTTTATCAAATGGAGCTCTTGTCGGCTGTTTGTAATGCTTTGCTCTTCATCAGCAACACCCACTCTGTCACTACGATGCCACAGGAAGCACAGTGCTCTTTTAAACCCAGTGGTGATCTCCCGGTTATCCAGATGAAAAAGGATTTATTAAAACCTCCCATCAACCAACTCTATAAATAGAAGCTCGTAGAAAATCTTCTGAGAGGAGAAAAAAAAAGAAAAAAAAAAATAAGCTGTACTCTTAAGCTGTTATTAACATGCAAACAGAAAAAATATGTGAAATGTTATTTTGAAGCAGCATTTTTTTTTTTTCCCCATGAAAGTAATAATAATGCTTCCTGGTAATATGTCTGTCGCTACATCATACAGTAATGGAAAAAAAAGTAATACAAAGCTGAATCATACTCGCTTTCACTGCACTTGTTACTTGACCGCAGGCTGAATTTTAATAGTAATTTACATCAGATACTGCATGCATTATTGCTTAAGGGACTGAAGTGGTTGTCGAATTGCACTTAAAGTGGTTTTGTCATCCATACTTGTTACATTATTTAGAGAATGACTCATAATAGTATTACTGTGTAAAAGTTATTTTTAAAATAACAGAAATTACACAATTCAAACATTTCCTACAGATTTTAATGCTTTTAGCAACTCTTGGGGGAGAGTTGACCAAACTGCTTAACAACTGCAATACACATTCTGGTATTTGCCTGGATAAGAGAACTGCCACCTGTTTTCCAGGATGCTGCTTGTTTTACTTCAGAATATCATGTTTCTGCTAGCAAAATGTTTCTGCCAAAATCCTGAAAGTTAATTTATTGTTATCGGGTCTGTGTTCATCCTTTGTGTCTAGTGAGAAATTCAATTAAACTCAATTACAATTCAAAAATGCTTTATTTTTTTCCCCAAAGGGACATTAAATTTTGTTGTAACTCATATCAATTAACGATTCAATGAAAGTAGCTTTCCTGAAGTATGCCACAAATTAAACTGTGTGAGGTTTTTATCTTACCTTTGTTTTTGTTTTTTGCGTATTTCTGTTAAAACATAACCATTCACGTGTCTAAAAACAACTTTCCAGAGATAAGGAAAGAAAACAGCACATATCTAATACCTTGAAAAATGCCCTCTTCTAAGTGTGCAAACCTAATTGAGAAACTAAAAACGATCCTTATCATGACAGCTCATTAATGTGTGAATGTGTGGGGATGTGTGCATATCAGGTGAACGTGTGAATTTCAACAGCAAACAGATACCATTATTGTGACATTTTCTCCAGTAAGCATTCCACTGCATAAATTATTGCTGATTTCCAACACAAAAAAAGACGTTGCATTGCTCTATGGCAACACCGAATGGGCAACATACCTGCTGAACACCTCAAAAACTGTGACGGTTTTATTCAAACATTGTTGATTACAGTGTCTTGTAAAAGTATCAATACCCCCTCGTGTTTTTCACATGTTCAACTGTAACAACTATAAAAGTAAATGTAGTTTATTGGGATTGTATGTGATAGATTACCACAAATTACCTCATAATTGTAAAGTGGCAGGGAAAGAATACACATTTTTACATTTTCTTATAAAAACTAAATGTGTGGCATACGTAAAAATCACTACATTTTACTGCGATCACAGCTGCAACGTCTTGCACATCTAAAATTGTTGACCACTTTTATTGCAGAAAATTTCAAATTTACTCATGTTGGACATAGAGTGCTTGTGAAACATTACTGGCCTGTGAACTAGATCTATCTGAGAATCTTAGTGTAGAATCTCAGAAAGATTTTGTTCTACATTATTGGAAAAAAATAATCTTTTGAACTCAACAATTACACTGAAGCTCTGATGATTAACAATAGTGTCATCATCCTGCCAAAACGTTAACCACAGTCTCAAGTTTTCCCAGTATCTCACAGGTTTTCTGATTGTCCTATATTTATTTCCATCTTTTAACTCTGACCAACTTCCATGTTCATGTAGGAGAAAAGCATCTCCACAGCATCATGCTGCCACTATGCTTCATAGTGGAGGTGGTAAGTTTAAGGTTTTCAGCCACACAGTATTTTTCATATAGGCCAAAAAGATTCTCTAATCTGACCACAGGAGACTCCCTCCATAATATTTGCCATTTCCTGTACATAGCTTGTAAATGTCAGCAGATTTAATTCATATGAATTTATTTTAATAATTCAACAATCTAACCACTCTTTCATAAGGAATATATTTGTGGACTGTCCAACAGATTCTTCCACCTGAGTTGTGGATTTCTGCAGCTCCACCACAGTTACCATGAACCTCTTGTCTGTTTGTCAGTGTAGGTGGATGGTCATGTTTGACAATCTTTTTTCAGGATATTTTACATAATTGTCCCTGAGATGCTGGGAGCTTGAGATATTGGGTGTTTTCTTTTGTCGTTTTTGAAGGCAATTCAGTCCTATTGGATTTTGAATTTTAAAACATTATTTTCCTTTCACTATGCAATTTTGAATAATGGTTGTCTATCACAAAAAAATCCATTATGTTAAGGTTTTTAGAATATATTCAACAATTCAAGGGGTATGAATACTTTTGAAAAGAACTACAGCTTTTAGAATTTAAGACGAAGCAACAAAGTTTTAGGTCCTAGCTTGGACAATGTAATTTGACACTGCTGCATCAATGATCCCATTCTTTTCCAGTGGCTTGAATGCCAAATAATAAAGAAAAATGTGTCCAGATTAGTATTGTCAATTGTTGTAAGGATGACTGTGACATAAATGTATAAACAAACACAAACAGAGTATCTTTGGATTTGCAGCCATTTTAGCTTTGTGCTGATCTGCACAAAAAACAAAACCAAAAAAAAAAAACCCCCCAAAAAAAACAAAACAAAACCACATCCATTTTAAATTCACTGCAATGCGTTTTTAATTTAGTCTGACCAAATGAAAGAACCCCTTTAGGTGGTCTGCTTTGTGCAAGCGTGGTCTTTACTACACCCAACTCCCCTGTCAGCTTTAAATCTGCAGTTGACACATTTCTAAGTCAACTGCAGTCCATATATCTATGTGTGCTCTTTGTTTCATGGGCCATCATAGTTCAAACATGCATTTAGGGCAGAGGAAGGAGTGACAGACGTGCACATTTCATTGACATGTCTACTATCTTATCTATGCAGAGAGTAGAGTGCATTACATCTTCTACTAGTTGAGCAAAACAAATAAGATAAGTGGATACTTACCTTCTTTAGGAGGCCGTCTTACTTCTGCACTCAGATTGCAGATTTGACCGACATGTAGCTGAGGTGACAAGCAACCCTCCGTTTGTGGGTTTAAAGGTAAAACCACATTATTGAGCATGAGCATGCTCTCTGATTCTCCATCGCCTAAATGCTGAGGACATGTGCATTTGGTGTACACGATCCCACATGCCTCCACTGTCCCTTTCTCTGCTTTCAGGCAGTTTTCCAGCCACGTACAAAGCACTTGACACCCAAACTGGCTAGGGCTCGCCTTATTCAATACTAAGAACTCCAGGATAGACTGCTCCTCCTCATCCAGCTTCTGTGGCGTCAATCCATTGTAATCGTAAGGAAAAACTCTCCGCAGCTGAGCAAAATTTTTGTCGTACAGCAAAAATATGTAATTATTCTTTGAATCACAGAGATATACAATGGATGCGTTCACTTTGAGCAACTCGTTTATCTTCTCGTGTGAGTAGTGATCAAACTGATAAGCAAGCAAAGAGTACTCGGAGCAGCTCAAGTCTCGCTTGTATAGTTTAAGGTAGATGCTGTATTTGGTTGGGTCTGGGTTCTCCAGCGTCCACGTACAGTTTGTGTAGTTCTTGGGAAACATTTCAGACACCGAGTATGATCCATAAATGACCCCCTTGACCAGAGTGGAACACCAATAATCTTGGGCACCAGTTAATCCAAACATAACCAGAAGATAGGTGGAAAATATATAAATCAACAGGTTTCGAACAGCCTTCATCCTATGTCATTTGGCCTGCAGGGAAAGATGAAGAACATCATGCAAAAAGAATATTAAATCAGAGCACAGACACATTATGGATGATTTCTGTCAAGTCTAATTGACATGCTTCACATAGTTCTCGCCAAGTCCTTCCATGGAGAGGGTGAAAAAAGACACATTAACCTCAGCAGCATGTCTTTTGAAACCCCCTCATCCTGTCTCCTTTTTCCACTATACTTTGTGCAAACATTGCCACCTTGTGGCAGCTTAAGCCCTTTTGTGTTTTTTTTTTAATTTATTTATTTTTTTATTTTTTTATTTTTGAGGGAGGTGGGCGCAATAATGTGAGTCATTTAGACATTATTAATTGGGTCATATTTGGATTGGCACCGTCTCAGGAGATATTCGCATATAGCTGTTTAGAATGGCATACTGATCAAACACAAACTACGAATATTGGCATGGAGGTCCTCACGAGTTTTAGTATGCGACGGTTTGTTGTTTTTTTTATGCAGTAACCAGGATCTTTTAAGTCAAACTGTATTCTTTTGACTATAGGCTGGACAGTCAGACAATGAGAGGAGGGTGAATTTCATTTAAAAAAAAAAAAAACATAAATAAGCCAATATGTCATTAATGCATCCTCATGCATGACTATTGTTTTTTTTTTTTTTTTTTTTTAATCTCTCTCTCTTTCCTTCTACGCGCTTTCAGAAATACGCACGAACCTGCTCTCGAATTCAGAGCTTGGCATATTTGATAATGTAATTTGATAAAGAGCCAGTATTTGAGTGGGTTTGAGCGTGTGTGTTGGCGCGTGCGCGAGTGTTGCATGAACGCAGGCCCATGAGAGGGGAGAGGGAGAGAATGCAATGCGATGTCCTGATTGCTTTAATCCTACAGGCAATGCAGCTGTGAGCAGTGTCACAGCAGAATGTGCATGCGTGTGCGCGATTCTCAAACCGTGTGTACCCCCTGTGTGCGCGCGCACGTGTGTATGCGAGTGTAGGCGTGAAAAAATCCCAAAGTAGGCTGCAGATTGCAGTTTTTCAGAGAATAAATACATTTGCGTCTCCCAACTTCTTTTAGGATGATGATGAGGGAGGGGGGGGGGAGCTCTCCGTTCGAGCAGACTGGCATAATATGTGTCATGTAAGGATTTGCGGAAGCTGTGCAGAGTTAGATCAGCTTTTGCTGCGATATGTAAACCCATATGATCCCACAGCCCTCCCGCAAGATTTGTGGCCATGCAAGGCATTCACAAAAACAAAACAAAACACAAAAAAATAAAATAATCTATATTCCGGAGATGAGAAATCGCTCGTCAAGAGAGTCCCGGTTTTACTGCCCAGGCTTCCTGGAGCAATTTTGTCTTAAGAGTAGATTGTGAATAAAAAGGCACGTAGGGGGCTACATCTCATACCGCAGCACTTTAAAGTGATTTTTGTCTCTTAAGGGGGAGATCAGCTCTTAAAAAAAATAAAAATAAAAAATCTGTTAAGCACCCCAGACTAATGCGAGCGGATAAACGTTCTTCGTGTTGAATATTGACGGGGTACATATGTAACAACTTTATCAGAGACATGACACTGGAAAATTCCCTCATCTCTAACAATCGTAATCATTGTTACAATTAAAACAGTATCTTACCTTACACTGCGGAAGCTATGGCTATTTTCCCAACACTGGCCACATCCTTATAAATAAATTCTGCAGCCCTTCGGTGAATCAATACTCCCCATTCCCGACAATAGAAGTCCGGCGCAACAAGATGGTTCAGTGGATGGAAATAAAATGCGTTACACTCCGCTCTGCCCGCTCATATCCTCCCTGTCCTCTTCCTCTTCTTCTGCTGGCTTTTTCCCATCAAAACCGGAGCGCAACAAACGCACGACAGCCACCGAGCAGAAGAGAGAAATACCAAGAGAGAGAGAGAGAGGAGACAGGGGGGGAAAAAAAGGAGAAGGAAAGAAGAAATTCTTGGAGTGATGAGAAGAAGCGAGCGAATTCTTTACTGTGTTACTATAAATTAAATCGTCTATTTTTTTTCTCTCTCTCCCAAATGGTTTCGCCTCTGGTAAAGTCGCGTTTCTCCACTCGTTTTGGAAAAAAAAAAAAAAAGATGAGTAGAGGGGAAAAAGAAAGAAAAGATCCTTTTGGTGGGTGGATGTGAGATGTTTGGCTTGACTTGTGAGTTATAACACAAAGAGAAATAGACGCGCTTTTGCTTGGTGCTTGCAGAGCTCTCGAAGCAAGGCTGCAATATCACGTCACACTCAGCCGCTAAGATAAAGCACGTACGTACGCTTCTTACTGCCGCTGCGTCTGGCACCACCACCACTTTCTTTCCTGCCATCCTCCTCCCCTTTTTTCTTTTTTTTTTCTTTTTTTTTTTTATATATACCCAACACAGCCTTCTCTTATTTCGAGTCAAAAGGGTTTCCCCCGTGAACTGGACCCTCCTCAGTGCTCAGACAACACTACTGTTTTTTTTTTTTTTTTTGTTGTTTTATTTATTTTTTTTTCCCAAGCAGGAATATGTTCATGGAGTTTTTGTCGTGATTTTTTTTTTCCCCCCCACAGGACAGGTGGAGTAAATATGATCAGAACTACAATCCATGCGCTCTATCAATGGGACCTGGTTTGCTAGCTCCTCTCCTCCTACTTCTCTGGTGGGTCACAGCCACTGCTTCCACCTTTCACGTTGCTGGAATAACAAACGCTTGCGGGACAACTTGAGCTGTCTTCGGGAAAAAAAAAAAAAAAAAGTTGCTGCGAGTTACTTGTCTCTTTCTTTGCAGGTGCATTTTCTCCATTCACGCTCTCCTCAGACATGTGTTCACAGGGGAGCGCTTGTGTGTGTGTGTGCGTGTGTGTGTGTGTGCGTGTGTATCCTGCGCGCCTGTTCAACAACTTTCGACCTTTCCATTTTTTTTTATTTATTTTATTTTTTTTCAAACGCTTTGTCCTGATATTTTAAGAGGCATTTATTTAACAATCAACAGTCAATTAAATCCCGCGTAAGCTCCTGGCTTCAACAGTTTGTCAGTGACAATACGTGCAACAGCCTCCTTTGCCTGCTGGCTGAATTCATGCGGAGAATGGAAACATAATGGACACGGGGATGGATCTGATTGCCTTTTTATTAAGGATGGAGAAGGGATTTGTTCACATAGGTGGGTGTTCTTTATGACAGGAGGCGAACAAATGTTTAGAGTATAATTATTTTTCAGTTTTCTTTAGCGCATAATGCAAAATCAAA